>NW_026625102.1:14615-15378 GCF_030028575.1 Malurus melanocephalus | reverse complement strand
CCTCTGCTGCTCCTCCGCCCCATTTCTGAGTGAGCTTTAACCTCCTTTACCTGCTTACCCTAAAGGGATCCCTCAGCCCTTTTCTGACTCCTTGTTAAATTAATATATCTGTCTAATTTCTGTTTTCTCTGTGCCATTTCTGTTTTCTCTGTGCCATTTCTGTTTTCTCTGTGCCATTTCTATTTTCTGTGGGGCACAGAGTAAATGCAGAGACCTTCTGGAGAAACTTCTCCAAGGTTTCTTCTGCCTCATGCTCTCCCTTCCGAATGAAATACAGAGTTCTGGGCACTGAAAGGCTTTTGGAAATGCTCAGGCTTATCTAGACTCGGGTTTTGGTCTATATCCCTGTTTCTGGTGCTCAGTTTTCCCCACTTTCCCGTTGTTTGCTGACACTTTATCTGAGGTTCTCCCCAAAAGCTCTCTGTGTCCTGCACCTCGCTGTGCCTTTGCTCAGGAGGAGAGGAATAAACCCCTGAGATTCTGCTCCATTTCCCCCCCTGCAGCTGAAAGGATTTTCTAAACCAACCTTTAGAGAGAAAGAAATTAAAATTTGTCCTCAGGCAGGCTGGTGTGTGTGCAGCTCCCCAGAAAGCTTTGGCACAGTGAGCTCAGGAGATCACTCCATCCTCTGCTCTCGGGTACCTGGTTACAGCAAAGCACACAAATTAGGCCTGGCTTAATTAAACAAACACATCTCTCTGGGTTTCCTAATGAATTCATCCCCGCCAGCCTCGGGGACAGCCACGGGACCAGAGCTGGGTGA
>NW_026625102.1:13029-14364 GCF_030028575.1 Malurus melanocephalus | reverse complement strand
GCCACGGGCTGGTTGTGCTCCTCTCAATGTTCCTGTTGTGTGTGTGGGAGCGCTTCTGCCGAGCTCCTCCGGGGATCTGCAGGGATCTCAGTCCCAATAAACCTGTGGGATCTCAGTCCCAAAAAACCCAGAGGGATATCAATCCCAACTAACCTGTGCGATCTCAGTCCCAAAAAACCCAGAGGGATCTCAGTCCCATTAACCCAGAGGGATCTCAGTCCCACTAACCCAGAGGGATCTCAGTCCCACTAACCCAGAGGGATCTCAGTCCCATTAACCCAGAGGGATTTCAGTCCCAACAAACCTAAAAACTGTGTGGGCAGTGGGGAGTGGGTTCAGATTGATGTCAGCACAGCCGGACACACACCCTGGGCTTTGCTCCCAGTCCAGATGGTTTTTTTTTAGTTTCGTTTTGTTTTGTCTTCCCTTACTTTGGGTGTGGACTGCAAATGCCTCCAGAACAGGAATTCAGCTGTGAGTCAGCCTGAAAACAGTCCAGGCATGTTTCAGTGACCTAAAAATACCCATCCTGGGCAGAGCTGTGTGGGCAGCAGCAATCTGTCCATGGGGATGTCACCCTCCATCCCAGTGTGCCCAGTGTCCAACTGGTCTGTACTGGGAAAGGGCTGCTCTGGTTTTCTGTCCATGGGGATGTCACCCTCCATCCCAGTGTGCCCAGGGTCCAACTGGTCTGTACTGGGCGAGCGCCACTCTGTTTTTCTCTCAATGGTTCTGCTCACCCTGCTGTGCTTAACTGGGGTCCCTCATCCTGTCTGCAGCTCCTGAGCAAACTGGGATGGCAGAAAAGACCCTGAGATGCTCTGTTTTGACATGGCCCTGATGAGAGTGAGATGAAACAACACTTTATTGCCTTCCTTTTTTTTTTTTTTATTGCATTAACTTTTACTCTGGCATGACAGGACGGGGCTGCTGCATCCACACGAGGGCTGGCAGGCAGAGAAATTGCTCCTGTGAAATAATGTGGCCTCTCACATGCTGTGAATTAAAATACTTTATCTGAGCTGGTTAATTCCTCGGCTGGGAAAATAAATGTTATAAAATGCTTGTTTGGAGGGTGTCTCACAGCAGATAAGAGTCTGAAAGTAGGTCTGAGCAGGACCCGTGTGAAACAGCAGAGTCTTCTGAAGGAATTGAGGACGGTGGTTTCCTGCAGAGACAGACAGAGATACYGAGTGTTTGCGAGGCGGGAGGAAACCTTAAATAAAGAAATGAAACGGCAATGTCCTCTGGCAGGGAGGGCCATGAGGGGTCTGGAATGTCCCTGCAGCCCCCGAGCCGCTGTCCCGCCCTGCACAGCCCCAAAGCGGCGTTTCC
>NW_026625102.1:9460-11524 GCF_030028575.1 Malurus melanocephalus | reverse complement strand
CCCTGCAGATCCAGGGCACATTAACGGGCACGGGGAGAAGCTGCACCCAGAGTTCCAAACCGCCTCTGTCCCGGGGTGAGCCCGCCATGCAAAGCACTTCCTCTGCACATCCTCTTTTATCAGCAGAAAGGCGTTTTTGCTGCTTTAAGAACGCACACACGTGCAAACCCAGGCGGTGACCACGGGATCACTGCGAACCCCACAGCTTTGGGAGGTGTCCCTGTCCGCTTTGTCACCGCTCCCTGTCACCGTGCCACGGTCACAGGAGCAGCACGCTGTCATTGGCCCGGTGACACCGGGGGCGGTGGCTGTGCCAGCAGCGCTGCTGCCACCCCGGGCACCCCAAGGGAGCCCCAGATCCCAGCAGGACCCTGCAGATCCCAGCTCGCCCACCGCAGATCCCAGCTCACCCACCCCAGATCCCAGCAGGACCCTGCAGCGCCGTGATGGATGGTGAGTTGTTGGCAAAGCTGGGCGGGTTTATTGTCTTCCATCGTGTTGTTTTTGAAAGAGTAGATGTGCAGAGGAGATCTGGGTGCCTGAAGTTCTGGCCTCATGTCTTGCTGTGTTGAGTTGGKGAGGACTTTAGAGAAATGAGCGCTAAATGCGGGATGTTTTCACGCAAGACACGAGTACCAGAGCTCTGTGTTTGAAAGCATTAAAGGTTGCTGTCAGCCCCTCCGTGGTGTGTGCAGGGCCCTCTGGACCCGTTGGTGTGCAGATCCTCCCTGGTGAGCACCGAGCCGTACCGGCACACGCGGCACGAACATGGCGCCAATGAACGGGCCCATCTTCCCTTTGCTTTGCTTTTACTGCAATTTTATCATCACTCCATCGCCTGTGTGCTCTSTGTGCTGGGAAACCCGACAGAGAGGTTTCCATGTGCTCACCAGAGCCCTGGGAGCTGGTTTAATATCTGYTCTGTTGTGTTGTGTTGTGTGGTGGAGCAGGGGCAGAGGAGCAGCCCCGCCATGGCTGTGCCCACCTTGGCTGCGTTTCCCAAAATTCCTCCGCTGCTCCTGCCAGCTCTGGGCAAGGCAGGGGGGTGCCCATCCCTGGGGCATCGCTGCTCAGCCCTGCTCTGGGTCAGGGGGTGTTGGTTAAACACACAGCAAATTAAAACCACACTAATCCTCTCAGAGCGACCCTCAGCTTCCTACCATGAAATGTGCTGCTGCTGGTGAACATCCTGCTGGTTTTCTGTGAGTGAAGAGCACATGGGATGGCACAGAGCAGCACCGGGCTGAGCACCCACTGTGCTCCCRTGGGGATGGGGACAGTCCTGGCACTGCCAGGGGGGCTCCAGCACGGGCTGCAGGGAAGGAAAGGAATCGCCTTTGCTCAAAGTGCAAAAGCCATAACATGCATCACAATTATGTGTTGGGAATCTGTAGTGTATCTCCTTTGCAAAAGTGCAAAAGCCATAATGTGTATCACAATTATTTGCTGGGAATTTGCAGTGTATCTCCTTTGCAAAAGTGCAAAAGCCATAACGTGCATCACAGTTATTTGCTGGGAATTTGTAGTGTATCTCCTCTGCACCAAGTGCAAAAGTCATAATGGGTATCACAATATTTGCTGGAAATTTGTACTGTAGATTTTGCTCATTTACATGCACGTGGACTAGGAGAGATTGCAGTATTTCATCGTTTTCAACAAAAATACCATCACACAGTAGTTGCAGGAGGCTTTAAAATAACGGGGCAGAACGGTGTAAGGGCCGAGCCATAACTGTGTGCTGTATGACAGATGTGCAGATGCAGATGGGATCATTAAACAGAGAGAACTGTGCTGTGTTCCAGGGGAAGCGTGGCCATGTGCGCCCTGCACAGCACGGGAGGCTCCGGAAGAGCTGAGAGGGGCCCTCCGAGGCTGCACCGCAGCTCACTCAGACCTTTTTGGGCAATTGGAGCTCCAGCGGGGCTGCACAAATAAGGGCAGCAGGAAACGAGCGGCTCCTCGGGGTTAAAGCTGGCTTTAGTCGGGTTTGGAGAGGCTCGTGGGGCTGCCTTTGATACAGGCTCAGGGAGGGGAGGAAATTAGAGCACAGGTTCATTTAGTGAG
>NW_026625102.1:6676-8067 GCF_030028575.1 Malurus melanocephalus | reverse complement strand
CTCAACCCAATTTGGAAAGCTTAACTGTGGAAAAGCCTTGTAAACCCGCTGTGCTTTGGTTTGTGATGTGCACAGCAGCCGTGGTACCGCTCCCAGCACTCTCAGACCCTCCCGTGTGCCACTTTCCTGTGTGCCTCTGTGTGTGCCACATGCCCTGCACAGGAAAGGCTCTCCCTGCACTGGGTAACGGGCACGGGTAAATTTAGCAACAGGAAGGAACAGAAACTGCTGCAGCGCTCATCATGAGGCAGCAGCACGCTGAACTGTTCCCCGTGCAAGCAAACAGAAATCGAAACCAGACATTTAGGGGAAAAGAGAGTAATTGCGTTTTTTTGAAAGCAGAAGTGTATATGCAGYGAGATGTGCTCAGCCTTTTCAATAAGATGTAATCAGCCTTATTAATAAACAGTTGCTTTATTTGCTAGAATAWTTGGCAATAAAAAAAAATCACCACAAATATTTGTATGTTTTGGGTGTGAGGTTGGCTCACACACTGCTGCTGCCTGGATAGCAAGGGAAGAGTGAGAGAAATCTGCCACTGACTTTATTAAAATGGTAAAAACAAAACAGTTTTCAAAGGCACATTTTCTGGCAAATGGCACCAAAATCAAAGCGAAAGGAGGAACAGTGTAGGAGGTTATTGTGACCCTGGGGAGGGACCGGGCTGCTGCAGTGACAGAAGTGACACCAGAATCAACCTGTGAGGGGCAGGGAAAGAAAGAGCTGGGAGAGGGATCTCAGGAGGCCACAACATCCRTTCCCTTGGGCGGGCAGGGCAGAGGTACCTGGATCACTCCTCCAGAAGAATCTGACCTTGATTTAGTACCTTATCAGCCCTTTTATCCCCTCTCAGTCCAGCCTGACTCTCTGTCCCTGCAGGTTCAGCCCCTCTTATGTCCTCACTGCCATAACCACAAGGGACAATTGTTCCCTGCTCTTTACAATGCCCTTAAATTTCAGATGATCGTAGCTGTGCCTCCGTCACTGCTGGCACTGCTTCCATCTCTCTCCACGCTCTAATCCCTCTGTGTCCCTGCAGCTCCCATCCCACTGCAGTCAGGCTGACACTGGTGGGACTGGACCCGGGGTGTCCCCAAACATCCCATCACCTGAGCCTGCCTGCCTCTGAACATACCTGGTGTGTGTCCCTCTCTTCTGCTGTCCTCTAGCTTAATGCAGAGAACACAGATAACCATCAAGCTTAGAAAGACTTTTTACAGGCAAAAGAAATTAAACGGATTCTTCCTCAGTATTCTTTATCATTTCCTTTTACCTTGGTGAGCCATGTTTTTAAATCTCACAAATTTTGCTCTTTCTTGGGATCTTTTCAGTTTGTTTGTGTCTTTCCTAAAGTGTGGTTAGCACCAGAGAGGTTTGATGAGCTTCCTTTG
>NW_026625102.1:0-5268 GCF_030028575.1 Malurus melanocephalus | reverse complement strand
GGTGACTCATGCGGCTCCGGCCGCTCCGCCGCGGGGAGGATGAGGGAGGGAGGGCGGCCCCGGGGGAGGGCAGCCCCGCCGCACCGCCACCGCCACCACCGCCACTGCCACCGCCACCGCCACCGCCACCGCCACCGCCACCGCCCCGCTCCGCTCCGCTCCGCGCCTTCCCCTCGCTGCCGCGGCGCCCGGAGCCCGCACCGGGACCAGGTGAGCTGAGCTGTTCCAGGCCGGGGCTGTTCCGAGCCGGGGCTGATCCGTTCCGTTCCGTTCCGTTCCGGGCCGGGGCCGTTCCAGGCCGGGCCGCACCGGGACCCGGTGAGCTGAGCTGTTCCGTTCCGTTCCGTTCCGTTCCGTTCCGTTCCGCTCCGTTCCGTTCCGCGCTCCCCGCTCTGGCGCCGCTGCCGGGCCCCGCTGTCGCTTCCGGGCGGGCGGGGCGGGGGCGGCGGCGGAAGCGGGGCCGGGCCGGCGCGGGGAGCTCGGGCAGCGCTGCTCCGCCCGCCCAGCGGCGGCACCGTCAGCATGAGCAGCGTGAGCAGCATGAGCCGCTGAGCCGGGCGGGCCGCGCCGGCAGGGCCCCGCCGGCAGGCCCGGGGTGAGTGCGGCGCCCAGGCCCGGGGAGCACGGCCCGCGGCGGGGACGGGCGGGGAGAGCGGGGACAGCGAGAAGCGGGTGGAAGGAGAAGCGGGTGGAGGGGGAAGCGGGTGGAAGGGGAAGCGGGCGGAAGGGAGAAGCGGGCGGCGGCCCTGCCGGGGCGGCTCCGCGGGGAAGAGGGGCCCGCTGGGCTCCGGGGGAAGGGAGGGCGCGTTCCGCGCTCGGCGGGCCGGGCCCCGGAGCGACCTTCGCCGCGGGCCCGAGCGGCCATCGGGGCGCGGTCCCGCTTCCCGTGCGTCCCTTCCGCGGCGGCGGCGCCCGCAGCCCTCCCCACGCCCGCAGCCCGCCCCACGCCTGGAGCCCGGAGCCCTCCCCACGCGTGTCCCCCCCGAGCCCGGAGCCCTCCGGTCGCGGGGCTGGGAGAGCGGGGCCGAGGCTCGGCCGTGGGTCAGGGTGCTCGGCCCGCTCCGCGCTGCCCCGCAAGGCGGTTGGGGTGTGCGTAGGGGCCGGTTCCCCGCTGCGGTGTCTGGGGTGCGGTGTGTGAGGTGCAGTGTTTGAGGGGGCCGTGACCCGGGGCCGTTCCGCGGTGTCTCAGGTGCGGTGTCCGTAGGGGCCGGTACCGCGGTGTCTGAGGCCGGGTCGGTGGCCGGGTCGGTACCGCGGTGCGGTGTCTGAGGTGCGGTGTCTGAGGTGCGGTGTCTGAGGCCGGGTCGGTTCCCCGGTGCGGTGTCTGAGGGGTCCCGGTTCCCCGGTGCGGTGTTTGACGCCGGTGGTGCGGGTGCGGGTCCGGGTGCGGGTCCGGGTGCGCCATCGCCCTGATCCCGCTCCCCTCACGGCCCGGCCCCGCGTTATCGTCAGCCAAAGAAGAGCTTTTTGGTTTCGTTTTAGAGAAAGTTCTTCAATTCAGAACTTTGCTCTGCACCTGCCAACAAGTCGGTTTGTTGAGACGTTGGTGTAGYGGAAAAGAAAAATGCAGAGGGATGTTTTCCGTGTCAAATGGTTGTCTTGGAAAAATGGGTTTCTTTTAGGGGAAAAATAAAATCTTTCAGTGATTTTTTAAGAGGTGGGGAATATAAGCCCCAGAGCAAGGGAGAAGCAGGACACACAAGGGGGACAGAAATAAGGTCGTGCAGGAGAGCAGGTTTACAAAAGGGATGTAACGGTAAAGACGAATGGGAGTAATAGTGAATAACTAAACTGGGTTACGTCTCTTTTTGGCATTCCAGGGAAAATGTCGTTCTAATGACACCACAACACATTCCAAAGTGACAAGGAAGTGATTTGCATAATGAATAATTAACCGATGGATGTCACTTGTTGCTGCAGGGGAGGTTTGGGGTGAGAGCTGAGGACACTTTGCAGGYTCCCCTGGGCTGGCTGTGTGTGACACTGAGCTGGGCAGGCCCGCTGGCACACAACGGTGTTATGGTAATTGAAAGGAGATAAAAGAGGGAGAAATGAAAGGCTTGCCAAGCACAAAGGCTGTGCTCACTGCAGTGTTGACAGGACTGCTGCATGTGCACGGCTGGGGTGTGCCATGAGGAAGGGAGGTGTTGGAGTCTCTGCTCGTAGGGCGCTTGGGCTGAGCTGGAAACTGCCTGGAAAGTGTTCAGGGGTGCAGAACAGCCAAAAACCCATTGAGCAGGGACAGGGGTGCTGAGCTGAGCTTGATGTTTGCCCTGCGTGCTTTTGGAATTGAAATGATGTGAGTGAGGCCTGTGTCTCTCTGCTTTCCTTAGCTCATGCCACATCAGACACACGCTGGAAGGCTGTGGAAGGGAGCTGGACTTCACTGAGTTTAAAGGCCTGGATTTCAGAGCTCAGGGCTTGTGAGCTGCAAAACTTCTCCAGGCTTAATTAAACCAAAAGCTGTTTGAATAGAAAAGTGAGAAAATTTGGAAAACCTTTTGCTCTGAATATTGTATGTTGAAATTAAAAGTAATTGTGGCATCTGCCTGGTTTGTGTGACACATCCAAGTTCAGGATGGTGCAGTTGTTATTTCCTTGGGCTACCGAGGAAAGATAAACAGAAGCAGAATTCTTGGTCTGATGTGTGAGAGCGAAAGTATGGGGTTTACAGTGTATATTAAAGCCATCATTGGGTTAGGGTTGTTCTGAGTTACCTATACTCTACTTTTTGTTTCCTTTGAGTACTTGTTTTATTCTGCTGCTCAGTGTTAGGGGGAAGGTGGCAGTGACACAGGGATGCCTGTAATTAGGGGGATGAGCCTTAGCACTTCTGGATTCCTGCTCAGGATAATTCCTGCTCAGGATAATTCCTGCTCATGGTGGGTAATCTGCAAACATCGTTTTTTCTGACACTGAGGAAGTCGCACGTGTTGGATTATAAAATCCTTGTGGTAGCTCAGTGTTACTTTCAGGGGGTTAATAGATGTTTGCCTTAGGTGTATTTTCGGTGGGAATGCTGTAAAGAACATGTTAGCAAAGGCCAGCTTGTTAAGGGAAAACTGCAGGAAAAGTTCTGCTCCCTTTCATTGTGATTTATGTCCATGCCAAGGTTGATTTCTGCAACTATGAGTATTTATCAGCAAATTCCCACTGCTGCTGCTGTCCCAAGGGAAGGGAGAGGGGGGATCTGGCAGGGTTCAGAATTCTCTCTTGCCTGGGAATTGCTGTGCTCCAGTGTGTTCTGCTGTGCCCAGCCCTGCACGGGGGACTCTCCCCTGCATGACTGGTGATCCCTGCTGTTTGTGTGCCTTAGGGATTGGAGCAGTTGCCTATGATTAGTATTTTTAAATTTAATTTTAATAACAATTATATAATCTTAGTTTCCCAAGTCATGCAGCAAAGTAAACAACACTTCTTTCCTCCTATCCCGTCGTTATTTACCAAAAGGATAAACACRTAAATATATTTGATTGCTGTCCTCGGTGACATTTGGAGCCTGCTCTGCATGTSAATATGCACAACTGCAATTCCATTAATGTCAGTGAGAGTTCCCAGCAATTAGCAAGGAAAGGGAAGAGACTATTAAAACCGTGTTGTAGTTGTGATGAGATTTGAGTACATCCCAAGGTAAAAAGATACACAGTTAATGTGCAGAGCTGTGAGGTGCAGGCTTTGTGTGGTTCCTGAGGGGATGCAGGGGCTCATTCTCCATCCAGCAGCCTGTGCAGGTGGAATGGCCCAGGCAGTGCTTTGCTCAAAGAGTAAAGCCACTGGAGARTGTTGGTTTACCCTGATCTGTGCATTCAAAACCAGCAGTGAGTTCTGAAAATGCTCTGAAGTCTCTTCTCAGCCTCAGAGGCAGCAGCAGGAGATGCCAGCAGCGCCCTGAGCTGGGGCAGGTCCACATGCACAAGGTTCCTGTGCCCATTGAGCACTTTGGGCCTGGGTTTGATGTGTGCTGACCTCGGGCTGAAATCCCACTGTCTATCAGGAGAATTGTTTTCCCTAAGGGGTCAATTTTTTAAAAAAATGTCTACTTTCTGTTACCTCCTACCCTATAGTGAAATAGTCCATGTTTCAGATTATGTGCATGTAATYGTTATAGAAGAGTATTTCTATCCAGAATATTTTTATTTTAGGTAGCTAGGAAGAAAAAAAAGTTTGCAATAGGTATAATCTGTCCTCAGTAAAATCTAACTTGAGTTTTCACAATTCAGCTTGACTAAGCGTGAATTTCTGAGGGTAGAATTACAGTTAGTACAAATTAGCAAGAGCACAGCAGTGTGTGAGGTGACAGCACTTCTGTCACCAAGGTGTAAAATCCTGCACTTCCAAATGAGCTCATTTGGGTTTGAATCTACAGGTTGTTCAGGGAAACTGAGGCAGCCAGGCCTGAGGAAGATGTCGCTGGGCCTGAGTTTTGTGCAGGCAGGTTCTAATAGTCTGTGTCCTTCCACAGCCCCAGGAGCTGCCCTCATCTGAGAAAWTGTGTGAATCCTGCATGCTCGTGGCACCTCTGCTTTGGGCACATAGGCCAAATACTTGTCGCAGGAAAATAGTTTTGTACATAAATATTCAAGCTGTGTATGGGTGAGTTTCTGCACAATAAAAAGCAGTAAGTGGTGGGTAGGTTGAAATGTGTCCAGTCCTGGGGTGTTTTGAGCACAGCCCGGCTGGTTTGGGCTCATTCTATCGGTTTTTCCTGGGAAGGTGCAGGTGGCAGAGTGTCCAGCTTTTCCTGTGGGAAGCGTTCCTTGCTGTCGCCCTGGTCTTGTCACAGGAATTTCTGCTCTTGTCACAGGAATTTCTGCTCCCTTATGTAACTTGTTGGTAACGTTACATCCAGAGTCGACTCTTGCAAAAGTGCCTCAATCTCGCTTTTGGTGGCGCAGAAAAAGCTCCCCAGAGCGCACTGAATTCCCCCCTTATCTCCCCGTAGCACATTTTATGTATCTTGTAGTGAGATGTTTTGTTTCTACAGTTTCAGACTTTCTGTTTCAGAAGATTAATGGACTTAGCAGCCCTGTTTGCTCAGCTTAGCAGCGATAACAATGTAATAAGTCATGAGACGGTCGCAGGTCATCTGGCAAGGCAAAATATGCCTTGGACTTGAACTGGGTGCAGGTATTATTTGCAGAGAAAAGGGAAATGTTGAAAGCATTATAAATAGGGTGTCCCGCCTTGGGTGGCTGTGGGTTCAGGTCTGCACGGAGGCAGCTGATGGTGTCTGCATTCCCTGTTTGGATGGAGCAGGATGAGAGCAGG
>NW_026625101.1:17160-22441 GCF_030028575.1 Malurus melanocephalus | reverse complement strand
GTGGGAAAACGAGGTTTAAAATCTATAGTTTTTCCCAATTTTTGTGGGAAAAAACAGTTTAAAAATTGTTTTTTAAAAATTGTGAGTGTTTGTGGAAAATCCAGTTTAAAACTGAGGGTTTTTTTCTATGCAGTTGCAAAAAAAATCTACTTTAAATCAGTTGTTTCTCCATTTTCTGGGGGAAAATCCAGTTAAAAATACAAATTATTTCCATTTTCTGTAGAATTCACAATTCATTTCTCACTCTCCCCTGGCAGCCAGGATGGTCAGTGGGACTTAATGTTATTAAAAATCTTTTCCAAAGGGAAAAAATCCATATTTTAGGGAGCTGAAAAATAAAGACGAAATATTAAAAACACAGAAGGGAAAGGAGATGAGGGAAATAATAAAAATGGGTGTAAATCTGTGGGGGTTTTTTGAGTCTTGACATCTGATTCAGCAAAGCTGTGGGATTTATTTTTCTTTAATAGAAAAATATTTTTCTTTTCTTTAGGAACGACGTGGAAAACACAACGGGAACAGGCACGAGGGGAAGAATTCCAGAAGCTGATGAAGAATAACCTGGAAAGCAAAATATTTTCAGGGATATCCCTTCATTAGGGRACTGTTTGTGTTTATTCCATGCTCCGTGCTGGGTGTTTGGCAGGTCAGAAATTTAATTTAATTAATTTTAATTTAATTTAATCACCCACAGGCTTGGGATCTTCACAGGAGGAAGGTTCTGGAGGAAGGTGGGTTTAGATGAGCCATCAGGAACATCTCACAGGGATGGGATGTGGCAGTTCTGGAAGGATTTGGAGGTTTTAAGAACAGCTTAATCCCAGCCCAGCTCAGGAATGCTGCAGGTGGAGCAGGACTGGTGTTGGGATGTCCTGAAATCCCATCCAGGTCCAGATTTCCAAAGCCACACGTCACTGATGGGTTTGGAATGGGNCAAAGCCACACGTCACTGATGGGTTTGGAATGGGCTGATCCAACCCTGGGATTGTGAAAGTGCTCAACATCCCTGAGCTGAGCCTGTTGAGGGATAGCACATGTGGATTTTTTGGGTTTTTTTCCCAATTCTGTGCAGAGCAGAGGGCATCCAGGAGCAAAGGAAAAGCGTGGAAATTCCTTTGGGATGGAGTAGAAATGATCCCGAGATGTCAGAAAAGCAAAATAGCAGCTGCCAGCAAAAGAGTTTGAAATGTTTGCAGTCTGAAACCCCAAAACTGCTCCTGCAATCTCCTCTGACAAAACTTGTGGTGCTGGGTTGAGAATATTTTTTAAGACCTGCTGAAGCATTTTGAGAGACCCCAACTGTGGTTCTAGGGGAGAAAAGCAAAATATCAGCTGTCTGCAAAAGAGTTTGAAATGTTTGCAGTCTGAAACCCAAAAACAGCTCCTGCAATCTCCTCTGACAAAACTTGTGGTGCTGGGTTGGGAATAAATTTTAAAGACTTTCTGAAGTGTTCTGAGAGATCCCAACTGTGGTTCTGGAGAAAAGCAAAATATTGGCTGTCTGCAAAAGAGTTTGAAATGTTTCCAGTCTGAAACCCCAAAACAGCTCCTGCAATCTCCTCTCTGACAAAACTTGTGGTTCCAGGTTGGGGAGAATTTTTAATGCTGGAGCATTTTGAGAGACCCCAACTGTGGTTCTGGAGAAAAGCAAAATATTGGCTGTCTGCAAAAGAGTTTGAAATGTTTGCAGTCTGAAATCCCACAACAGCTCCTGCAATCTCCTCTCTGATAAAACTTGTGGTTCCAGGTTGGGGAGAATTTTTAATGCTGAAGCATTTTGAGAGATCCTAACTGTGGTTCTAGAGCAGAAAAGCAAAATATCAGCTGCCAGCAAAAGAGTTTGAAATGTTTGCAGTCTGAAATCCCAAAAATAGCTCCTGCAATCTCCTCTCTGACCAAACTTGTGGTTCTGGGTTGGGGAGAATTTTTAATGCTGAAACATTCAGAGAAATCCCCACTGTGGTTCTGAAGAAAAGCAAAACATCAGCTGGCAGCAAAAGAGTTTGAAATGTTTGCAGTCTGAAATCCCAAAACTGCTCCTGCAATCTCCTCTGACAAAACTTGTGGTGCCAGGTTGGGAATATTTTTTTAAGACCTGCTCAAACATTCTGAGAGATCCCAACTGTGGTTCTGAAGAAAAGCAAAATATCAGCTGCCAGCAAAAGAGTTTGAAATGTTTGCAGTCAGAAATCCCAAAACAGCTCCTGCAATCTCCTCTGACAAAACTTGTGGTTCCAGGTTGGGGAGAATTTTTAATGCTGAAGCATTTTGAGAGACCCCAACTGTGGTTCTAGGAGAGAAAAGCAAAATATCAGCTGCCAGCAAAAGAGTTTGAAATGTTTCCAGTCTGAAACCCCAAAACTGCTCCTGCAATCTCCTCTCTGACAAACTTGTGGTTCTGGGTTGGGGAGAATTTTTAATGCTGGAGCATTTTGAGAGACCCCAACTGTGGTTCTAGAGGAGAAAAGCAAAATATCAACTGGCAGCAAAAGAGTTTGAAATGTTTGCAGTCTGAAATCCCAAAACTGCTCCTGCAATCTCCTCTCTGACCAAACTTGTGGTGCCAGGTTGGGGAGAATTTTTAATGCTGAAGCATTTTGAGAGATCCTAACTGTGGTTCTGGAGAAAAGCGAAATATCAGCTGCCAGCAAAAGAGTTTGAAATGTTTCCAGTCTGAAACCCCAAAACTGCTCCTGCAATCTCCTCTGACAAAACTTGTGGTTCCAGGTTGGGAATAAATTTTAAAGACTTTCTGAAGTGTTCTGAGAGACCCCAACTGTGGTTCTAGGGGAGAAAAGCAAAATATCAACTGGCAGCAAAAGAGTTTGAAATGTTTCCAGTCTGAAATCCCAAAACAGCTCCTGTAATTTCCTCTCTGACAAAACTTGTGGTGCTGGATTGGGGAAAATTTTTAATGCTGAAAAATTCAGAGAGATCCCCAGTGTGGTTTTGGAGAAAAGCAAAATATCAGCTGGCAGCAAAAGAGTTTGAAATGTTTGCAGTCTGAAATCCAAAACTGCTCCTGCAATCTCCTCTGACAAAACTTGTGGTGCTGGGTTGAGAATATTTTTTAAGACCTGCTCAAACATTCTGAGAGATCCCAACTGTGGTTCTAGAGCAGAAAAGCAAAATATCAACTGGCAGCAAAAGAGTTTGAAATGTTTGCAGTCTGAAATCCCAGAACTGCTCCTGCAATCTCCTCTCTGACAAAACTTGTGGTGCTGGGTTGGGGAGAATTTTTAATGCTGAAAAATTCAGAGAGATCCCAACTGTGGTTCTAGAGCAGAAAAGCAAAATATCAACTGGCAGCAAAAGAGTTTGAAATGTTTGCAGTCTGAAACCCCAAAACTGCTCCTGCAATCTCCTCTGACAAAACTTGNAGAAAAGCAAAATATCAACTGGCAGCAAAAGAGTTTGAAATGTTTGCAGTCTGAAACCCCAAAACTGCTCCTGCAATCTCCTCTGACAAAACTTGTGGTTCCAGGTTGGGGAGAATTTTTAATGCTGAAACATTTTGAGAGATCCCAACTGTGGTTCTAGGGGAGAAAAGCAAAATATTGGCTCTCTGCAAAAGAGTTTGAAATGTTTCCAGTCTGAAACCCCAAAACTGCTCCTGCAATCTCCTCTGACAAAACTTGTGGTGCCGGATTGGGGAGAATTTTTAATGCTGAAGCATTTTGAGAGATCCCAACTGTGGTTCTAGAGCAGAAAAGCAAAATATCAACTGGCAGCAAAAGAGTTTGAAATGTTTGCAGTCTGAAATCCCAAAACTGCTCCTTCAATCTCCTCTGACAAAACTTGTGGTGCTGGGTTGAGAATATTTTTAAGACCTGCTCAAACATTCTGAGAGATCCCAACTGTGGTTCTAGGGCAGAAAAGCAAAATATCAGCTGCCAGCAAAAGAGTTTGAAATGTTTCCAGTCTGAAACCCCAAAACAGCTCCTGCAATCTCCTCTGACAAAACTTGTGGTGCCGGATTGGGGAGAATATTTAATGGTGAAGCATTTTGAGAGATCCCAATGGTGGTTTTAGGGGAGAAAAGCAAAATATCAGCTGCCAGCAAAAGAGTTTGAAATGTTTGCAGTCTGAAACCCCAAAACAGCTCCTGCAATCTCCTCTCTGACCAAGCTTGTGGTGCTGGGTTGGGGAGAATTTTTAATGCTGAAAAATTCAGAGAGATCCCCACTGTGGTTTTGGAGAAAAGCAAAATATCAGCTGCAAGCAAAAGAGTTTGAAATGTTTGCAGTCTGAAACCCCAAAACTGCTCCTGCAATCTCCTCTCTGACCAAACTTGTGGTGCCAGGTTGGGAATAATTTTTTAAGACTTGCTGAAGCATTTTGAGAGATCCCAACTGTGGTTCTAGAGCAGAAAAGCAAAATATCAGCTCCTAGCAAAAGATTTTGAAATGTTTCTTAACTCTGTTTAATTTTCAGGTGATGGCAACAGAAATTGTGCAAAGCACGTGAATAAGACAATGGAAAAGGATGAGGAATTGATAAAAGTGGGCAGATTTCTGAGAAAACTCCTGGGAGAGTTCCCCAAAGGGCGAGCTATAATTATCAGGTATTCCCTCAAATCTTGTGTCTATTTTCAGGAAGTTCCTCTTGGGTGAAAGATCTCGGGAGGCAAAACAACAGGTGACAGAAGCTTTSGAGGCCAGGCTGTGACATTTGAGAGCAGAGTGACCCCGTGCCAACCTCGATGGGTACAAATRGAATAAAACCAGCTTGGGAAGCTCCCAGTATAACCCAGTATATCCCAGTTTGTGTGGGTATTCACTCTCCCAGTAACTGGATAAATTCTGTTGATAACCCCATCAAACCACTCAAACAGAAAATCATTTTCCTCCACATGCCCCTCCCACAAAATTCCAACGTTCAGCACTAAATTCAGGTGAATTTTTCAAAGTTTAAGTCAAGAATTTCCAAAAACCAAAAACACATCACATCACGGGATTGTGGCCATTCCAAGGAATCCGCTGCAGCCGTGTGTTGCATTCAATATTTTTTTAATTTTTCTTTCACATTTCTCTTTTTTAGTATCATTTACAGCCAGAAGACAAATACTGACACTAAGCCAAGCTTTTGCATAAAGAAGATTTCACACTTGGTTTGCTTTAGATTAGTGGTGAGTATGTCAGAATTTATAAATATATMATTTATAAATTAATAAATTCCTTTTTATTATTTCTCCTGAAGTCATATGGCAATAACCTAAAAGGAACACAGCGATTTTAAAGGCCTCTATTTTATTTTTAAATAATTAAATGTTTAAAAAAAA
>NW_026625101.1:13872-17014 GCF_030028575.1 Malurus melanocephalus | reverse complement strand
TTTATTTGATTTCCTTCCGCTGATTTAGTGCCAACATTTAAAAAGATTCTTGCAATGAGGTTTTTCTTTAAAATTTCTCTGCAGGAAAATCTTTGTAATGGAGATTCCATTTCTGAGAAAAAGAGTCTTGAGCTTTTCATCATCACCTGGAGCTGGGAAATAACAGCCAGGGCAGAACCGGGATAAAAGGATCCCTGGGCTTCTCAGAACTGGGACAAATCCCTGCCCCTCTAAAAACCGGGACAAATCCCTGCCCTTTTCAGAACCGGGACAAATCCCTGCCCCTCTCAAACCCGGGACAAATCCCTGCCCTTCTCAGAACCAGGACAAATCCCCGTCCCTCTAAAAACCAGGATAAATCCTGTCCCTCCCAAACCTGGGACAAATCCCTGCCCCTCTCAGAATCGGGACAAATCCCCATCCCTTTAAAAACTGGGACAAATCCCTGCCCCTCTCAGAACTGGGACAAATCCCTGCCCTTTTTAGAACCAGGATAAATCCCTGCCCCTCTAAAAACCGGGACAAATCCCTGCCCTTTTCAGAACCGGGACAAATCCCTGCCCTTTTTGGAACCGGGATAAATCCCTGCCCTTTTTAGAACCGGGACAAATCCCTGCCCCTCTCAGAACCGGGACAAATCCCTGCCTTTCTAGAACTGGGACAAATCCCTGCCCTTTTTCAGAACCGGGACAAATCCCTGCCCCTCTCAGAACCGGGACAAATCCCAGCCCTTTTTAGAACCGGGATAAAAGGATCCCTGCCCTTCTCAAAACCAGGATAAAAGGATCCCTGTCCCTTCTCAGAACCGGGACAAATCCCTGCCCCTCTCAGAACCAGGACAAATCCCTGCCCTTCTCAGAAGCGGGACAAATCCCCGTCCCTCTAAAAACCAGGACAAATCCTGTCCCTCCCAAACCTGGGACAAATCCCTGCCCCTCTAAAAACCGGGATAAATCCTTGCCCCTCTCAGAACTGGGACAAATCCCTGCCCCTCTCAGAACCGGGACAAATCCCCATCCCTCTAAAAACTGGGACAAATTCCTGCCCTTTTTAGAACCGGGACAAATCCTTGCCTTTCTAGAACCGGGACAAATCCCTGCCCCTCTCAGAACCGGGATAAATTCCTGTCCTTCTCAAAACAGGGACAAATCCCTGTCCTTTTTCAGAACCAGGACAAATCCCTGCCCCTCTCAGAACCGGGATAAATCCCTGCCCTTCTCAGAACCGAGACAAATCCCTGCCCTTGTCAGAACAGGGACAAATCCCTGCCTTTCTAGAACCGGGACAAATCCCTGTCCTTTTTCAGAACCAGGACAAATCCCTGCCCCTCTCAAACCCGGGACAAATCCCTGCCTTCTCAGAACCAGGACAAATCCCTGCCCTTTCTAGAACCAGGACAAATCCCTGCCCTTGTCAGAACCGGGACAAATCCCTGCCCCTCTCAGAACCGGGACAAATCCCTGCCCCTCTCAGAACCGGGATAAATCCCTGCCCTTTCTAGAACCAGGACAAATCCCTGTCCTTGTCAGAACCGGGATAAATCCCTGCTCCTCTCAAACCCGGGACAAATCCCTGCCCCTCTCAAACCCGGGATAAATCCCTGCCCCTCTCAGAACCGGGACAAATCCCTGCCCTTTTTCAGAACCAGGACAAATCCCTGCCCTTCTCAGAACCGGGACAAATCCCTGCCCTTTTTCAGAACCAGGACAAATCCCTGCCCCTCTAAAAAGCAGGACAAATCCTGCCCCTATCAAACCCGGGACAAATCCCAGCCCTTTTTCAGAACCAGGACAAATCCCTGCCCTTGTCAGAACTGGGACAAATCCCTGCCTTTCTAGAACCGGGACAAATCCCTGCCCTTCTCAGAACCAGGACAAAAGGATCCCTGGGCTTCTCAGAACCGGGACAAATCCCTGCCCCTCTCAGAACCAGGACAAATCCCTGCCCTTTTTAGAACCGGGACAAATCCCTGCCCCTCTCAAACCCGGGACAAATCCTGCCCCTCTCAGAACCGGGATAAATCCCTGCCCTTTTTAGAACCGGGATAAATCCCTGCCCCTCTCAGAACCAGGACAAATCCCTGCCTTTCTAGAACTGGGACAAATCCCTGCCCTTTTTCAGAACCGGGACAAATCCTTGCCCTTCTCAGAACCGGGACAAATCCCTGCCCTTTTTCAGAACTGGGACAAATCCCTGCCCTTCTCAGAACCGGGACAAATCCCTGCCCCTCTCAGAACCGGGATAAATCCCTGCCTTCTCAGAAACGGGACAAATCCCTGCCCTTCTCAGAACCGGGATAAATCCCTGCCCTTTTTAGAACCGGGACAAATCCCCATCCCTCTAAAAACCAGGACAAATCCCTGCCCTTCTCAGAACCAGGACGAATCCCTGTCCTTTTCAGAACCGGGATAAAATGAGCCCTGTCCTTCTCAGAACCGGGATAAAAGAATCCCTGCCCTTCTCAAAACCAGGATAAAAGGATCCCTGCCCTTCTCAGAACCGGGACAAATCCCTGCCCTTGTCAGAACCGGGACAAATCCCTGCCTTTCTAGAACTGGGACAAATCCCTGCCCTTCTCAGAACCGGGACAAATCCCTGCCTTTCTAGAACTGGGACAAATCCCTGCCCTTTTCAGAACCGGGACAAATCCCTGCCCTTCTCAGAACCGGGACAAATCCTTGCCCTTCTCACAACCGGGACAAATCCCTGCCCTTTTTCAGAACTGGGACAAATCCCTGCCCCTCTCAAAACCGGGATAAATCCCTGCCCTTTTTGGAACCGGGATAAATCCCTACCCTTCTCAGAACCGGGATAAATCCCTGCCCTTTTTGGAACCGGGATAAATCCCTGCCCCTCTCAGAACCGGGACAAATCCCTGCCCTTTTTGGAACCGGGATAAATCCCTGCCCCTCTCAGAACCGGGACAAATCCCTGCCCCTCTCAGAACCGGGACAAATCCCTGC
Organism: Malurus melanocephalus; assembly: GCF_030028575.1. Classification (NCBI taxonomy): domain Eukaryota; kingdom Metazoa; phylum Chordata; class Aves; order Passeriformes; family Maluridae; genus Malurus; species Malurus melanocephalus. The sequence continues at coordinate 14,051 of NW_026625101.1, read as the reverse complement.
CTTTCTAGAACTGGGACAAATCCCTGCCCCTCTCAGAACTGGGACAAATCCCTGCCCCTCTCAGAATCGGGACAAATCCCTGCCCCTCTAAAAACTGGGACAAATCCCTGCCCCTCTCAGAACTGGGACAAATCCCTGCCCCTCTCAGAACCGGGACAAATCCCTGCCCCTCTCAGAAC
>NW_026625101.1:11270-13640 GCF_030028575.1 Malurus melanocephalus | reverse complement strand
TAAATCCCTGCCCTTCTCAGAACTGGGACAAATCCCTGCCTTTCTAGAACTGGGACAAATCCCTGCCCCTCTCAGAACCGGGACAAATCCCTGCCATTTTTCAGAACCGGGATAAATCCCTGCCGTTCTCAAAACCAGGATAAAATGAGCCCTGCCCTTCTCAGAACCGGGACAAATCCCCGTCCCTCTAAAAACCGGGACAAATCCCTGCCCCTCTCAGAACCGGGATAAATCCCTGCCCCTCTCAGAACCGGGATAAATCCCTGCCCTGCTCAGAACCGGGACAAATCCTGCCCTTTTTCAGAACTGGGACAAATCCCTGCTCCTCTAAAAACCAGGACAAATCCCCATCCCTCTAAAAACCAGGACAAATCCTTGCCCCTCTCAGAACTGGGACAAATCCCTGCCCCTCTCAGAACCGGGACAAATCCTGCCCTTTTCAGAACCGGGATAAAATGAGCCCTGTCCTTCTCAGAACTGGGACAAATCCCTGCCCCTCTAAAAACCGGGACAAATCCCTGCCCTTCTCAGAACCAGGATAAATCCCTGCCCTTTTTTAGAACCGGGACAAATCCCTGCCCTTTTCAGAACCGGGACAAATCCCTGCCTTTCTAGAACTGGGATAAATCCCTGCCCTTCTCAGAACCGGGACAAATCCCTGCCCCTCTCAGAACCGGGACAAATCCCTGCCCCTCTAAAAACCGGGATAAATCCTTGCCCCTCTGAAAACTGGGACAAATCCCTGCCCTTCTCAGAACCGGGATAAAATGAGCCCTGTCCCTCTCAGAACCGGGACAAATCCCTGCCTTTCTAGAACTGGGACAAATCCCTGCCCCTCTCAGAACCGGGACAAATCCCTGCCCTTTTCAGAACCGGGCTAAAATGAACCCTGTCCTTCTCAGAACCGGGACAAATCCCTGCCCTTTTCAGAACCGGGATAAAATGAGCCCTGTCCCTCTCAGAACCGGACAAATCCCTGCCCTTTTTTAGAACCGGGACAAATCCCTGCCCCTCTCAGAACCGGGACAAATCCCTGCCCTTTTTAGAACCGGGACAAATCCCTGCCCTTTTTCAGAACCAGGACAAATCCCTGTCCTTTTCAGAACCGGGACAAATCCCTGCCCTTTTTCAGAACCGGGACAAATCCCTGCCCTTCTCAGAACCGGGACAAATCCCCATCCCTCTAAAAACTGGGACAAATCCCTGCCCTTCTCAGAACCGGGATAAATCCCTGCCTTTCTAGAACCGGGACAAATCCCTGCCCCTCTCAGAACCGGGACAAATCCCTGCCCTTTTTCAGAACCAGGACAAATCCCGGCCCTTCTCAGAACCGGGACAAATCCCTGTCCTTTTTAGAACCGGGACAAATCCCTGCCCTTTTTAGAACCGGGACAAATCCCTGCCCCTCTAAAAACTGGGACAAATCCCTGCCCTTCTCAGAACCGGGACAAATCCCTGCCTTTCTCAGAACCGGGACAAATCCCTGCCCCTCTCAGAACCGGGACAAATCCCTGCCTTTCTCAGAACCGGGACAAATCCCTGCCCCTCTCAGAACCGGGATAAATCCCTGCCTTTCTCAGAACCGGGACAAATCCCTGCCCTTCTCAGAACCGGGATAAATCCCTGCCCTTTTTAGAACCGGGACAAATCCCTGCCCCTCTAAAAACTGGGACAAATCCCTGCCCTTYTCAGAACCGGGACAAATCCCTGCCCCTCTCAGAACCGGGACAAATCCCTGCCCTTCTCAGAACCGGGACAAATCCCTGCACTTCTCAGAACCAGGACAAATCCCTGCCTTTCTAGAACTGGGACAAATCCCTGCCCCTCTAAAAACTGGGACAAATCCCTGCCCTTTTCAGAACCGGGACAAATCCCTGCCCCTCTCAAACCCGGGACAAATCCTTGCCCTTCTCGGAACCGGGACAAATCCCTGCCCTTGTCAGAACCGGGACAAATCCCTGCCCTTGTCAGAACCGGGACAAATCCCTGTCCTTCTCAGAACCGGGACAAATCCCTGCCCTTCTCAGAACCGGGATAAATCCCTGCCCTTTTCAGAACCGGGACAAATCCCTGCCCTTTTCAGAACCGGGATAAATTCCTGTCCCTCTCAGAACCAGGACAAATCCCTGCCCTTTTTCAGAACCGGGACAAATCCCTGCCCTTTTTCAGAACCGGGATAAATTCCTGTCCCTCTCAGAACCAGGACAAATCCCTGCCCCTCTCAGAACTGGGACAAATCCCTGCCCGTCTAAAAACTGGGAAAAATCCCTGTCCTTCTCAGAACCGGGACAAATCCCTGCCCCTCTAAAAACTGGGATAAATCTCTGCCTTTCTAAGAACCGGGACAAATCCCAGCCCTTCTCAGAACCA
>NW_026625101.1:9727-10758 GCF_030028575.1 Malurus melanocephalus | reverse complement strand
AATGCAGAAGGAGGAACCAGGCAATGCAGAAAAACCAGCTGAAGGGAAGGAAAAATCCAGAACGCTGCTCTCATCCAGCCTGAAACACCCTCATTCCAAACGTGGTGAATAAGAGCTTTTATTATTTAATTTATAAATTATAAATTATGATTATAATTTATAAATTATTATAAATTATAATAAAAATTATTATATATAAATTATAATTTATAAATTATTATAAATTATAATTATAATAAATTATAATTAATTTATAAATTATAAATTTCTATAAATTTATTAAATTTATTTTATAAATTTCTATAAATTTTATTTTTATCTCCAGCAGTCACATCACACCAGAGTCCTGTGACTCTCCCCACCCACAAACATAAACACCAACATCTCTGGTGGGGCTTTGCTACACAACTTCCTGCAGGAAAYYTTCACCAACTGTGGCAGCAGAGCASAGGAAGCTCCAAAATGACAAAAAAATAACTCCCTGCAAGACTTGACACGTGTAACACCACCAAAAATTATTCCCTGGGTTATAAAAAAAAGGGCATCWCCAGCTCGCAGCTTCTCCTTGCAAAAAAATTCTTTGTGGATTTGGGCAAAGCTGGGTTTATTCCTCAGAAACTCAGCTTAAATCCTGCACCTGGGCAGAAAAACCCAGCAGARAATCAACATTTTCCAGGTCAGGATAAAGAAGAAATAACTGTCACCCTGCAGATGTGGGGACTCCCCATAAAGCCACATCCCCTCAGAAGTCACAGCACAGCCCTCACAGCACTCTTAAATAAATTGAACCATTTGAAATCCAAATTTTTCTTTAGAGACATCTCTTGGTCTTTATTAAACACCAGGGAAGCCGGAATGACATGCAAAATTCAGCTGAGAGGTAAAATGAAAAAAGGGGAATAAAAAAAAAAAAAAAAAAAAAGTGTTTCATTTCTCAGCAACAAATTAAAGACGTAGCACAGAAGTGGAAAAGTTGGAATTTAATTTTGCTTAATTCTAAGCACATTCACATGAATGCTAACAGGGTTTTG
>NW_026625101.1:5768-8045 GCF_030028575.1 Malurus melanocephalus | reverse complement strand
ACCCAAGTGTCCTGTGATCCAAATTCCATCACCCAAATATCCAATGATCCAAATTCCATCACCCAAATATCCTGTGATCCACAAAATTCCATCACCCAAATGTCCAATGACCCACAAAATTCCATCACCCAAGTGTCCAGTGATCCAAATTCTATCACCCAAATATCCAATGATCCAAATTCCATCACCCAAGTGTCCCCTTATCCACAAAATTCCATCACCCAAGTGTCCACTGATCCAAATTCCATCATCCAAATATCCAGTGATCCAAATTCCATCACCCAAATATCCAATCATCCAAATTCCACCACCCAAATATCCAGATTCCATCACCCAAATATCCACTGATCCAAATTCCATCATCCATGCAGAAATTCCCTGCTCCAGGGAAGGAACCTGGGAATTCCCACCTGAGCCTGAGTGAATATAAGGCCTGATGCCTTTTAGTTTCTATATTTTCATGTGTCTGTATTCTTGTATTTCTCCAGTACAGCACTAAAATTATCGTTCTCCCATCTTTAGACAAAATAATTCCTCTCTGAGCCTGAAATCCAAGGACACCTCAGAGCCCCAAAATATGGAAACAACAGAGAATTGGGGGTGGGGAGCAAGTTTGGGGTGGGTGACATCATCACCTGAAGATCATTGGAGAATTAAGACCCAATATTTTAATAAGAACTTTTAAAAGGTGAAAATCTCATGACTCGGGGTCCATTTTGGGTGTAACCTCAGAAGGAGGCTTTGTCTGTCCTAATGTACCAGGGGGCCTGTTAGGCCTGGATTAAAGTTGTCTATTCTCATTCTCTTGAGTTTGTCTGGCCTCTGTTTCAGATTCTCCTGATTTTTAAGGCATCAAACCCTTTCCCAAGCCCTTTCCCAGTTCCCTCAGCCTGATTTTTAAGAAATCAAACCCTTTCCCAGCTGCCTCAGCCTCTCCCCATAGGTCTATTCTCATTCTCTTAAATTTGTCTGGCCTCTGTTTTAGGTAAGCCTGATTTTTAAGGCATCAAACCCTTTCCCAGCTCCCTCAGCCTGATTCTTAAGGCGTCAAGCCCTTTTCCAGGTCTCTCAGCCTAATTTTTAAGGCATTAAACCCTTTCCCAGCTCCCTCAGCCTCTCCCCATAGGTCTATTCTCATTCTATTAAATTTGTCTGGCCTCTGTTTCAGATTCTCCTGATTTTTAAGCCATCAAGCCCTTTCCCAGCTCCCTCAGATTAATTTTAAGGCATCAAAGCCTTTCCCAGCTCCCTCATATAAATTTTTAAGCCATCAAGCCTTTTCCCAGCCCCTCAGCCTGATTTTTAAGGTATCAAACCCTTTCCCAGCCCCTCAGCCTCTCCTCATAGGTCTATTCTCATTCTATTAAATTTGTCTGGCCTCTGTTTCAGATTCTCCTGATTTTTAAGGCATCAAACCCTTTCCAGCTCCCTCAGCCTAATTTTTAAGGCATCAAACCCTTTCCCAAACCCTTTCCCAGCTCCCTCAGCCTGATTTTTAAGGCATCAAACCCTTTCCCAGCTCCCTCAGATTAATTTTTAAGCCATCAAACCCTTTCCAGCTCCCTCACCCTCTCCCTATAGGTCTATTCTCATTCTCTTAATTTTGTCTGGCCTCTATTTTAGGTGAGCCTGATTTTTGAGGCATCAAATCCTTTCCCAAACCCTTTCCCAGCTCCCTCAGCCTGATTTTTAAGGCATCAAACCCTTTCCCAGCTCCCTCAGATTAATTTTTAAGGCATCAAACTCTTTCCCAAACCCTTTCCCAGCTCCCTCAGATTAATTTTTAAGGCATCAAACCCTTTCCAGCTCCCTCAGCCTCTCCCCAAAGGTCTATTCTCATTCTCTAAAATTTGTCTGGCCTCTGTTTCAGATTCTCCTGATTTTTAAGGCACCAAACCCTTTCCCAAACCCTTTCCCAGCTCCCTCAGATTAATTTTTAAGGCATCAAACCCTTTCTCCAGCTCCCTCAACCTCTCCCCATAGGTCTATTCTCATTCTCTTGAGTTTGTCTGGCCTCTGTTTTAGGTGAGCCTGATTTTTAAGGTATCAAACCCTTTCCAGCTCGCTCAGATTAATTTTTAAGGTAAGAAACCCTTTCCAGCTCCCTCAGCCTGATTTTTAAGCCATCAAACCCTTTACCAGCCCCTCGGCCTCTCCCCTTAGGTCTATTCTCATTCTCTTAAATTTGTCTGGCCTCTGTTTTTGGTGAGCCTGATTTTTAATCATCAAACCCTTTCCCAGCTCCCTCAGCCTGATTCTTAAGGTGTCAAGCCCTTT
>NW_026625101.1:0-4163 GCF_030028575.1 Malurus melanocephalus | reverse complement strand
TCCCAAAGGAATGGCAGTGATGGGAGCAAATCCCTGTTCCTGTCCCAAAGGAATGGCAGTGATGGGAACAAATCCAACCCCAAAACAGCTCTGCCATGGCACAGAGCTCAATTCCACACATCCCCCGAGGCTGAAGTGCCACAGCTGAAAGGACAATGCCACAATGTCCCCTGTCATTGTCACTCCAGCCCTGAGCTGCAATAAAAGTGYCTTTGTACAGACACAACAGTGATTTAGGAAAACATTTGCACTGACCACTGCAGAGATCAGAGCGGGTTTAATCGCAGGAGAGGCTTCACCGCAGAGCTTTGTTCTCACTGCTTTTTCTTCCCTTTCTTTTTGATAGAGCCAGGCCAGGGAAAACCRCGGAATTCCAGGAAGGCAGAGGCGTTGTGGGCGATGTAGTAAGCGTTGAGCATGGCAGATTCACCGAACAGATCCACCTCCCCTTTCTTCTTTCCACCCTTCTTGGAGTCTTTGCCTTTTCCTTTGCCTTTCCCTTTTCCTTTTCCTTTTCCTTTTCCTTTGCCACCGCCACCGCCTTTGGATTTCTTGCTTTTGCCCGCCTGCAGAGAGAAAATGATCACAAACCCTCTCAATTTGGGGTTTTTGCTTCAGTTCTGGGTAGAGGATCCCAGGCTGGGAGTGTTCAGCTGAGAAGGWTCCAGGGAGAGCTTCCAGAATATTCCAGGAGAGCTGGAGAGGGACTGGGGCCAAGGGCTGCAGGGACAGGACACAGGGAATGGATCAGAGTGGAAAAGGGGAGATTGGGCTGGGATCTGGGGAAGGATTTGGGAATTCCTGCCTGGGATGGAATTCCCAGAGAATTCCTGGATCCCTTTGAGTGCTGGAGCCCCCTGGGACAGTGAGGGTGTCCCTGACATGGCAGGGGTGACACTGGATGAGCTTTAAAATCCTTCCAGCCCAAACCATTCCAAGAGATCCCAGAGCAGCTCTTTTGCTCCAACTTTTTCCGGCTCTCAGAGCCCCTCATCCAGACCCCAGGACTTTTCTGGAAAGACTCCCAAGCATTAAAACACTTTCATCAAATCCCTGATTGCTCTGGAGGCTGTGAGAACCTTTAAAACCACCAGACTGAGCTGATTAATGTCTCCCTGGCTTAAAAAAGGTTTGTGCATAATGCAAGTCAAACATCCTCTTCCACTGATTTTAAAATCTATTTTCATGTATTTATTTATTATTTTATTTTTCTTTTTATTATTTTAAATTTATTTTTAATTAATGCATTCATTTAAAATTATTAAAATAAAATCCTGAAGTAACTTGGACTGTGTTCATCCACTCCTGTGTGTCTGTGATTTTTCACACAAACCCCAAACTGTGATTGTAGCAGATTTTCCATGTTATAATTTCTAAAATTTATTTYTAAAATTTCTCTCACACTCAGCTCACCACTACTCAGTGCAAAAGAGACAAACATTTGTGCTGAGAACAGAGTAAAGGGCATAACCCTCAGAATCAGCCGGGACCACGGTGTAAAAAAACAGGAACATGTAATAAAATACTTTTTAAAAATCAAATTTTCCATGTAAAACACACAGACCCTCTAACGGAAAGAAAAAAGAGAAAATAAAAGTGTAAGCTGCAGATGACAAAGTTTTTGCAGACTGAAACTACTCGACCTCAGACATAGGTTGGAGGTGGTGACAAAAATCTTTCACAGACTTTAACTGGGCAGAATTTGTGGAATATTTCACAGGCTGGAATGTGGCTGCTCCTCAGGGAAATGTTTAGGTCACATTTTGGAGTCACCTGAGTCCCATTCCTTGTTTGCCCAGGGTCTGTGAATTCAGCCTGTTCCTCAGAATTCAGCCTGTAGCTGATATTTCAAAATAYAAAAGATGCTCACAGGCTTTATATGCAATGTACAAAATTTTACAGCCTGCAGCCAAAACAAGAAAAGCTAAAAATCAGCAAAATGAACTTGGGCAGATCAGGTTTGTCCTGCAGGCGTGAGAAGGAACCTTTTGGATATTAATTCTTTTTCCTTAAATAGGTGATATCAACAATTCTGAAGGATCAAAGGTGTTTTACCATGGCTGAGTCTTTTCACTGACAGGTTGGGACTCCAAGTCAAGCCCTGAAGATGACCCTGGAACACGAAATCACATGGTGAGTTTAAAAGGATAAAGGTAAAAAAGTTTAAAAGGATAAAGGTAAAAAACAATCTCTTGCAAAAACTGCTCGAGGTGGGGCATTAGTGAAAGCTCACAGTCACCTGGGAAATAATCTAATTGTCATGTCATAGAACTTGGAGTTTTTCAGCAAAGCCCTTGAGATTTACAGTCACAGAATCCTGGAAAAGGTTTGGGAAAGGGTTTGATGCCTTAAAAATCGGGCTGAGAGAGCTGGGAAAGGGTTTGGGAAAGGGTTTGATGCCTTAAAAATCAGGCTCCCCTAAATCAGAGGCCAGACAAATTTAATAGAATGAGAATAGACCTATGAGGAGAACCTGAGGGAACTGGGAAAGGGTTTGATGGCTTAAAAATTAGGCTGAGAGACCTGGAAAAGGGCTTGACGCCTTAAAAATCAGGCTGAGGGAGCTGGGAAAGGGTTTGATGTTTAATTCCAAACGTTTTGACGTTTAATTCCAAACGTTCCCCAGCACTGCCAAGGCCACCACTGCCCCATGTCCCCAAGTGTCACATCCACAGGGCTTTTAAATCCTGCAGGGATGGAAACCACCCCTGCCCTATGCAGCTGTGCCAGGGCTGGACAGCTCTTTTAGAAAAGGAATTTTCCCGCTATCCAGTCTAAAATTCTGGCACAACTTGAGGCTGTTTCCTCTTGTTCTGTCCCTTGTTCCCTGGGAGCAGAGCCCGACCCCCACTTGGCTGCACATTCCTGAACAAGATCCTTCCTGAATCTCTTTACCTCCCCAGGCCCCCTCTCTCCCTCACCGCCCCGTGTAGAAATGGCAGAATTTCACCTTCCTGGCTCCACATCAAGGGAAGCAGCCCCRGCCCCGCTCCCCCCGCAGGGCCGCCATGGCCKCCTCTTCTTCCCCACAGCGTCGCGTTGTCATAGCAACGCCTCGGGGGCGGGGCCTGATTCTGATTGACAGCCCCCTCAACCAATCCGCTGCTGAAGCGCCCGCCCCTCGCCCAATCCGCTGCCGGGGGCGGTGCCCTGGCGATCTTCCCGCCACTGATGTCACGGGGAAAAGGGCGGGAAAAGCTGTGAGGGGAATGAGGGGAGCGATCGCCGCCATTGCTGTCCTTGTCCCRCCCACAGCCAAAAAGCGCAGGGAAATGTCCGAAAGAGGCAAAAAAAAACCCCCACCACAACAACTTCAAGCAGAGGAGGAGGGGAGGAAGTGATGCTTTCCAAAAGTCTTGGAAAGATTGGTGTTTGGTGGACTATTAATGGAATATTCACATTATTGCTGCGTGACACAGAGGAGTCTCTTTAAACACCTGATTCCTTCACCATTAAAATATTTAAAAAACAATCTCTGCTCTGCTTCCTTTGAGAGGCACAGCTCTGGACAGCAAACACTGAAAATTATGTGTAATAAAGGTTGGATATTTCCAATAAATCCCCATAAACATGTCTGAGACTCAGGAAAGAGATGGAGGGGTCTCAGGGAGAGACAAAGATTTGAAGGGTTCATTTTGTTCCCTTTTTAAGACACAACAGTTTTATCCAGAGGTGGTAACACTTCTAAAAACAAGGTAATTTTTTAAAATTTGGGATAAAATATGGGAGAGGTGTCTCTCTYGCATCCCTTGGCACAAAAGATTTTCACTTGCACTAAGATTTCTGCTAAAAAAAAAATTTAAAATATCAAAAGGTACGAGTGAAAAAATCAATAGGAGCTGAATTCTCTCAAAAATTTTAAAAAAAAAGCTCATAGTTGTAGTATTGCTGAACTCCATCAAACATAAATCATGGCCTTGGACACTGCCAGGGATGGACAATTTGTGCCTCACCACCCTCACAATAAATTATTCCTCAAGAAAATTCCTTTTTTACTTTCCAGCAGGGAAATTTTTGGTAGCATAGCTCAGGAAGAAGGTCTGTGGATTTTGGAGTAAAATTCTCTTGAACAAGCCTCAGATAATGAAAGAAAAATTAAAAAAAAAATATTTTTACCGTGTTCATGGCAATTTTGTGTTATTTATATCAACAAACCACAGGGC
>NW_026625100.1:16193-17585 GCF_030028575.1 Malurus melanocephalus | reverse complement strand
GAAATATTTATATTTTAGCAAACATTCTTTTCAATAATGAAGCTGCTGCATCCTTATCCTCTTGGACATAAGTAGTTACCTCAAGAACCAAAGTCTTTTACAAGCACTGTGACCTCATGAAAATGTTTCAATTATTTGGTTTTGAGAAGAAAAGGCTCTTCAAGTTTTTCAGGAGAAGTCCAGTTCTACTGCTAAAATCTATCACGTCATAAAAAATAATTGGAAAAGCTCATAAATGTAAGGAACATCACCACGGTTCAATGAACTTTTCAGTTTGGTTTTCAGCAGCTTTAACAGCTAAACATCTGCAAAAATCAGCTGGTTGATACACCCCAAGCATATCTAAGTTGGAATATTACAAACTGGAAATGCTCCCAACAATCAGCAGCATCAAACCAAGGCCACAATTTATTCCACTCGAAAGCTAATAAGGATTTTCAATGCATTTATCATTATGATAATTCTCATAGTTAAATTAGATTAAAATTAAATAAACCCTAGATGCTTTTAAGTTCCATTTTAAATTTGAACTACAGCACATCCTGTAAGAGACTTTATGAAGACAATCAGACCAGAAAAATCTCAGTAATTTCTTCCACCTGCCTATCTGTGAATCTACACGACACCAACCTAACAAAGCAAAAGTTCACAGTTACACCAATAATAAAAGGTTTTAATCACAATGAAAGGTTTTAATCACGATAGAAGGTTTTAATCACGATAGAAGGTTTTAATCACGATAGAAGGTTTTAATCACGATAGAAGGTTTTAATCATAAATCAGCACCTACACATCAAATACACCCATTCCAGGGGAACGCTGTTGCCACACAACAAAAAATAAGGAAAAGAACATCTCCTCCTTCACTCCAGGTGAACGTTCACCTCAAACCAACCTGTCTCATGGCGAGCAGATGCTGCTCCTGCTGCTGCAGGTTCCACTGACTCTGCTGGATGAGCTCCTCCACCGAAGGGGTGCCCTGAGGGGCTGCGATGGGCGCAGCCGGRGGCAGAGATGGCTGTGGCAGGGGCTGGATCTGCGCGGAAGCCTCGAGATCTTGGCTTTGCTTGCACAACACTATCAGACAGAGCAAACGCGGAGAGAGTGAAACTCCCGGAGAAATTCGCAACCGGCAGCCCGGGGGTGAAAACAGCGCTGCTTCCAAACCGCCCCTCGTTCCCAGGGGGGCTCCAGAGCTGCTCAGACAATGCTCTCGGACACTGGTGGAGTTCTTGGCACCTGGGGCAGGATCGGGACCAGCAGCTGGCACTGGGGCACCGGGGGTGGCAGCGATGGGGTTCAGGGGGGGCTGGCAGCACCCAGCCCCTCTCCCCGGGGTGGGATGCACTGGCAGAGCATCCTCCATCCCTGCGGTACCCAGAGAACCGGGGG
>NW_026625100.1:14193-15128 GCF_030028575.1 Malurus melanocephalus | reverse complement strand
GTTCCCGACGGGTTCCAGGGGATGCTCGGTGCGTTCCCGGTGGGTTCCAGAGGATGCCCGGTGGGTACTGGGGGTATCCAGAGGTTCCCGGTGGGTTCCCGGTGGATTCCCGGAGGTTCCCGGTGGGTGCCCGGTGGGTTCCCGGGGGTGTCCGAGGGGTACCGGGGGTACCCGGTGGGTTCCCGATGGGTACCCGGGGATGCCCGGTGGGTTCCCGGTGGGTTCCCGAGGGTGCTCGGGGGGTTCCCGGCTCTCCTACCCTTCACCCCACACCCTCCCCAGCCCCTCCACCCTGGGGTGTCTCACTCTGCCCCCCTCCCTTGCCAGGAAGCCGCACGCCCGGGTCGCCTCGGGCAGGAAGGAAGGAAGTCACCCGGGGGATTTTTTTCATCTCTCTCCTTCGCTCGCAGCCACCTACGCACCCCAAGAACCCCCAGAACCCCAAAAAACCCCGCTCGGGCAGCGCAGCCCGCCCGGGACCCCCTCCCCAACCCCGCGGAGAGACCCCCGGCACGGCAGAGGTACCGGGGGKGCTGCGATGAGGAGGAGGAGGAGCGGCCGGGAGGGTGGGACAGGAGGAACGGGGGGTTCTCCAACCGCGTGCCTCAGTTTCCCTTCTCTCCATCCCAAAAGGAGCKGGTGCCGCTGCGGGGTTGGACCGAGGAGTTGTGGGACAAGGGGGTCACTCCGAGCCTCTCCCCGCTTTCCTTGCAGCTCCAGCCATGGCCCCGCTGGGCGAGGAGACTCCGCTGATCGGTGGCCGCTCCTGCAGCCTCTCCTCGGCCGAGACGGGCACCCTGCAGGTGTTYCTGTACCACCGGGTGCCCGCCCCGCGGGGCCACCGCGGCAGCGCTGCGGGCACGCTGAGCTTCAGCTTCGGCGAGTACACGGCCGAGGAGCTGTGTGTGCGCGCCGCCAAAGCCTGCGGTGAGCGC
>NW_026625100.1:9772-11293 GCF_030028575.1 Malurus melanocephalus | reverse complement strand
GGACAGCCCGACACCCATGGGGACAGCCTGGCACCCAAGGGAAACGTTTGACACCCCTGGGGACATTCTGGCACCCCTGGGGACATTCCGCCCCCCCTGGTGACCCCAACATCCCCCCTCCTCTCCCCGCAGCTACAAGTCGTGCCTGCCGGCTCCGCTGCGGAGCCAGATCCAGCAGCACAATTTCCTGACCCGCAAACGCCTCCGGCGCCGCTTCAGCAAATCCCTGCGGAGGCTCGGGGGCTGCCACACGGACGGGCCGCACCTGAAGCTCAAGTACCTGCTGGACCTGGAGCGGCTCCAGCGCCGCCGCAACGAGGAGATTTTCCGTGTGCGCTCCCCCGGCTCGRCCGCGGCCATCGCCATCCACGTGTCCGGCGACAGCGGCGTGTCCTGGAGCTGCGAATGCTCCGAGGTGCTCCGGGCAGCCTGGGTGAGGTGTGGAGAGGTGGCCGACGGGGTTGTCACCTCCGCTGTCCCCTCCCCAGAGCCGCCAGCACTTCTGCGACTTCCCCGACATCGCCGACATCAGCATCAAGCAGGCGGCGAGCCGGGACGGCGGCGCCGTGGAGAACCGGCTGGTCACCGTCACCAAGGCGGACAACCGGGTGCTGGTGAGCTCGGGAAGGGTTYGGGGAGCCCCCGGAGGGCTCGGGGGGACACGGGGATGACCCCAAGGTCGGTGCAGGAGGTGGAGTTCCCCACGCTGAGGGAGGCTCGGTCCTTCGTGGCTCTGCTGGACGGATACTACCGGCTGACRGCGGATGCCCAGCACTATTTCTGCAAGGAGGTGGCCCCGCCGCGGCTGCTGGAGGACCTGGAAAATCAGTGCCACGGGCCCATCAGGTGCGTGCCGCGACCCCCCGAGCAGCACCGAGCAGGAGGAGACGCGGGGAGGGAGGGGACAGAGCCACCCCCGGCACGGGCGGGTCCCCGGGTTCGGTTTGGGGTGGGCACCGGGGGTCCCCGGGGTGTCCCCGAGGGGGTCACGGCCATCCCTGCCCTCGGCAGCGCCGAGTTCGCGGTGAACAAGCTGGAGGCGGCCGGGGGTGCCCCGGGGCTGTTCCTGCTGCGCCGCAGCCCCCAGGATTTCGACAGCTACCTGCTGACCGTGTGCGTGCAGGTGAGACCCCCGGGGCACCGCGGAGGGGGATTGGGGACCCCCGGGGCACCGGGGATTGGACCGGGGACCCCCGGGGCACCGGGGAGGGGGATTGGGGACCTCCGGGGCACCGGGGAGGGGGATTGGAGGGATTGGGGGCGGCCGGGACCGCGCGGGGCACCGGCACCGGGGGGAAACGCGGACCTGGAAGCGGCGGGGACAGTGCCATCCTCGGGACGGGCACCGAGGGGACAGTGCCGGGCACCCGTGGGGACAGTGCCATGCGCGGGACGGGCACCGGGGGGACAGTGCCACTCCCGGGACGAACACCCACGGGGACAGTGCCATTCGGGGCGGGACGGAGACCCGCAGGGACAGTGCCATGGCCGGTGTCCTTTCGGGACGGGCACCCGCGGGGA
>NW_026625100.1:2840-5461 GCF_030028575.1 Malurus melanocephalus | reverse complement strand
TGAGTCCATCGTGGATCCCACACGCCAATATCCCATGGATCCCATTGTCCATATCCCATGGATCCCATGTGTCCATATCCCACAACTCCCCATCCCACAGCTCCTACACATCCATATGCCACAACCCCCCTATCCCACGGATCCCATGGATCCAGGTCCCACAGCCCCTTCTCCCACTCATCCATATCCCAAAATTTCCATCATCCATATCCCATATCTCCTACATATCCATATCCCGCAGATCCCATGGATATATATCCCACAGCTCCCACACATCCACATCCTACAATTCCCACTCATCCCTGTCCCACAATTCCCTCTCATTCCTATCCCACATCTCCCACACATCATATCCCACATCTCCTACATATCCATGTTTCATAGATCTCATGGATCCACGTCCTATAGCCCCTTCTCCCTCTCATCCATATCCCAAAATTCCCACTCATCCATGTCCTACAATTCCCATTCATCCATATCCCACAGCTCCCATACATCCATATCCCATATCTCCTGCATATCCGTATCCTGTAGATCCCATGGATCCGTATCCCACATCTCCCACTCATCCATATCCCACAATTCCCACACATCCCTGTCCTACAATTCCCTCTCATCCCTATCCCACAGCTCCCACACACCCACACCCCACAACCCCCACATCCCACACACCCCATGGATCCCCACCCCACATCCCATCCCTGTTTCTCCCCCACCCCACCCCCATGTGTGGCACCACCCTGAGGGTCCCAATCCTCTTTTCCCCCACCCAGGAGGACAAAAAAATCCCACACGGGAACGTCTCCGGGAAGAAGGTGCTGCTGGCACGGGAGGGGGACACGGCCGGGGGGAGCCCCCCGTTCATCAAACTCAACGACCCCGGGGTCAGCGTCACCGTGCTGGCCCGGGATGGTGAGTGAGGGGYTCTGGGGGGGTTTTGGGGTGCTGAGCCCCCCGTGGGTGCTGAGTGGGGCTGGGTCCCCCCAGTGCTGGTGGAGCGGATCCCGTGGGTGGCTCCTGAGTGTGTGAGCGATCCCGGGAGCCTGGCGCTGCCGGCCGACAAGTGGGGCTTCGGAGCGACCCTCTGGGAGATCTTCAGYGGGGGAAACGTGCCCCTGAGCCTGCTGGAGCCCCACAGGGTGAGACTGCCCCATCCTAAATCCCAAACCTCCTGTCCCGTTTTGTTCTATCCCAAACCTCCTGTTCTGTCCCCTCCTGCTGTGTCCCAAACCTCCTGTCCCTGTCCGATTTCATCCTGATCCTCCCATCCCATGGATCCCATCCCATCCCATCCCATCCCAATCCCCCCATGCCATTCCATCCCTCCTGCCCTATCCCACCATATCCCGATCCTCCTGCCCCATCCTATTGCCTTCCAACTCTCCTGTCCTTTCCCATCATATCCCAGCCCTTTTCCCTGCCCAGTTTCATCCCAATCCCCTCATCCCATGAATCCCATCCCATCCCATCCTATGAATCCCATCCCATCCCATAAATCCCATCCTATAAATCCCATAAATCACATCCCATCCCATCCCATGGATCCCATCCCATAAATTCCATCCCATAAATCCTGTCCCATAAATCCCGATCCATCCCACGGATCCCATCCCATCCCGTGTATCCCATCCATTTCCATCCCACCCCATAGATCCCATCCCATCCCATCCCGCTGCCCCATCCTGGATCCATTCAGTGTCTCTTTATGGGCTCCCCCACTCCCCAATCCCCCAATCCCCTGTCCCCACAGAAGCTGGAGTTCTACCAGAGTCACCAGCAGCTCCCAGCTCCCAAGTGGCCCGAGCTGGCCGCGCTGCTGGCCCAGTGCCTGGACTACGAGCCCCAGCGCCGGCCCTGCTTCCGCGCCCTCATCCGCGACCTCAACAGCCTCATCACCTCTGGTGGGYGCCRGGAWGGGCTGGGGGGACACGGGGRACCCCACAAARRTCTCACTGCCYGTCCCTACAGACTACGAGCTGCTCTCGGACCTGTCCCCCACGGATGTGACCATACGGGATGGCTTTTGGGGACACGAATCCCTGGCCATGAGCCGGGATCCTGAGAACTTCCAGGAGAGGCACCTYAAGTACATCTCGCTGCTGGGCAAGGTAGGGGGCACAGCAGAGACCCCAAAACCCAAACTCTTCCCTGATTTGGGGGTTGGGACAAGGTGGGGGGCACGGCAGAGACCCCAAAACCCAAACTCTTCCCTGATTTGGGGGCTGGAACAAGGTGGGGGCACAGGAGAGGCCCCAAAACCCAAACTCTTCCCTGATTTGGGGGTTGGGACCCCAAACTCTTCCCAATTTGGGGGCTGGGAAACAAATCCCGAGAATCCCAAACTCTTCCCTGATTTGGGGGCAGAAATCCCAGGAAAAGAATCCTGGGAATCCCAAACTCTTCCATGATTTGGGGGCTGAGACATCCTGGGAAACAAATCCTGATAATCCCAAACTCTTGCCCATTTGGGGGCTGGGAAATGAATTCCTGGGATTCCCCAAACTCTTCCCCATTTTGGGGCTGGAATGTCCTGACAATCCCAAACTCTTCCCTGATTTGGAGGCTGGGACATCCCAGGAAAAGAATCCCTAGAATCCCAAACTCTTCCCCATTTGGGGGCT
>NW_026625100.1:0-1464 GCF_030028575.1 Malurus melanocephalus | reverse complement strand
CCTGCCCATTCCAGCAGCCTCATCCCGGCCGGATAAATCCCACACTGACCGGCGGGTTGGGATCCAGCCGGGATGTTCCCCCCCCCAGGGCATTGTCCATCCCTGGGGTCACTCCGATGTCCCCTCCGATGTCCCCTCCGGTGTCCCCTCCCCTCCCTGGAGCCGCCGCCTCCCGCAGGGCATGGAGTACCTGGGGTCGCGGCGCTGCGTGCACCGGGACCTGGCCAGCCGCAACATCCTGGTGGAGAGCGACAGCCACGTCAAGATCGGCGACTTCGGGCTGGCCAAGCTGCTCCCGCACGACAAGGATTACTACGTGGTGCGGGAGCCCGGCCAGAGCCCCGTGTTTTGGTGAGGGGGGGGCGCGGAGGGGGCTCGGGGTCTCCGCGGGATTCGGGGCTCGGGATCGCCGCGGGACCGAAATCGCCGCGGGATGCGGGGCCGGGATCGGCTCGGGATTGCCGCGGGATGCGGGACCGGGATTGCCGCGGGATGCGGGGCTCGGGATCGCCGCGGGATGTGGGGTTTAGGGTCTCCGCGGGATTCGGGGCTCGGGACCGGCTCGGGATTGCCGCGGCATGTGGGACCGGGATGGGATCGCCGCGGGATGCGGAGTTCGGGGTCACCGCGGGATGCGGGGCCGGGATCGGCTTGGGATGCGGGGCTTGGGATCGCCGCGGGCTCGGGATCGCCGCGGGATGCGGGTTTGGGGTCCCCGCGGGATGCGGGGCTCGGGATCACCACGGGATGCGGGGTCGGGCTGGGATCGCCGCGGGATGCGGGATTTGGGGTCCCCGCGGGATGCGGGGCTCATCATCCCCATCCCCGGTCAGGTACGCGCCGGAATCGCTGGCTGACAACATCTTCTCCTACGCCTCGGACGCCTGGAGCTTCGGCGTGCTGCTCTACGAGCTCTTCACCTACAGCTCCAAGAGCCGGAGCCCCTCGGAGGTGGGATTTACCCCTCGGGAATTTAATTTTGGGTGTCCAGCCCCACCCGGGGACCATCCCCGCGCTCACCGCCGGCCGTGCCCGCAGGAATTCCTGCGGATGATGGGCACGGGCAAACCGGCGCAGATCATCTGCCACCTTCTGGAGCTCCTCAAGGACAACCGGCGGCTCCCGGCGCCCTCCGGCTGCCCGGCCGAGGTGACACCGCCGCTCCGGGGCTGGCGGGGTGTCCCCGAGTGTCACCCCCCTCTCGGCTGATGGCCTCGCCGTGTCCCTTGTCGCCAGGTGTACGCGCTGATGATGAGCTGCTGGGCTTTCACCCCCGCTGCCAGACCCACTTTTGGGGAGCTGTCCCCCAAAATCGAGGCGCTGCGGGATGGGCGGAGCAAAGCCCGGGGGTAGCCCCGCGTTGGGACACTCCAATGTGTCCCCAAATGGCCACGGTGGCGCTTCCTTGTGCTTTGAGGGGTACAGTGTGGGGCAGGAGACCCCCAGCCCCATTTCCCACAGCAC
>NW_026625099.1:17790-19296 GCF_030028575.1 Malurus melanocephalus | reverse complement strand
AACAAGTGGTTGTTATGTGTGGACTGAACTGTCTGTGCCTGTATGAAGATGCCATGGCAGAGAACAGGAATGGGACCAGAGGGCCCCACTTGACAATTTTAGGGAATGAACTCCATGCACAGTGGGGATGTATTTATTTTATAAAAATACATGTGRTTGTCTGRAAGCAAAAGTTTTGACAGCAAAATCAACCAAATATTTAGTTAGGTTTAGACAGAGAGGTGATTCAATTTCTTCTATAATTTTATCCCAAACTCAGAGAATACACACCTCTGATACGGAGTCATGATGCATTTTGATCCCTCCATGAGGTTTTTACAAAATTCACCTTTTTTTCTCACAGACATGTCATATGCTGGATTGAGGAAACAGAAATCAGTGGTTGTGGATTCCTTTCCCACTTCTCTCACAAACTTGGCAAAAAAATTCACCTATAAAAAATACCCCAGAATTTTTATTTGCCCTTTGAATTATTCCACCTGAGCCCTTGTCAGGAGTGCTTTGGGTTCTCTGCATGAACACAGTCAAATAGGTGACAGCCACCAGCAGTTTAAAACCAGAGTGAAAACAGGACCCAGGCCTTTCCACAAGACCAGGGTGCTCCAAGCTCTGTCCAGCCTGGCCCTGACCATTTCCAGGGACGAGGCAGCCACAGCTTCTCTGGGCAGGGCCTCACCACCATCAAAAGGAAGAATTTCTTCCTGGTTTCAAGCCTAAACCTGCCTTCACCCAGTTTTAAGTCATTACCTCCACCTCTTCATGAATTGCAATTCACACAGGAATATAAAGCACTCTCCTGTGTGAGTGGGAGAAATGTATTTCAGCAAATAATACATCTGCAAAAGAAATGCAAACTTTGCTTCAAAAGACATTTACACAGAGATGGTGTCACTGTGCTGTTCCTGGAAAACAATAAACTGTCAGCTCAAGGAAGACTTAAACTCCATTTCTAAGTTTTAGTCCGTGATTTATATTATTTTTTATTTTTCAGACAGAAGAAGCTGTATGTTTGAAGCAAAAGAACGCTTTTAATTCACCTACTGAACAGTCATGCATAAATAGAAAAAAAAATAAAATCCATAGGGATTTTATTCTCTTATTGCTTGACAGCGTAACAAAATAAGAGTGACCTTATGCCTGTGATTTCCTAGCCAAGCAATGCAGGAAATAATTACTCTACAAATACAAACTCTGAGTCTCCATTTGCTTTTCTGGTAATTCCCTTACAGGGAAAAGAAAATAATGTATTTACCAATACTCCAGGATCAGGGAATGTGGCAGTGTCAACCTGATTTACCTTTTTAAAAATACTGCTCATTGCACAGCAGTGATTTCCCATTAAACAGGTTAAACTCAGCATTTCTGTCTACAGGTTATCCTGTTTAATCRRYCTGCTACTCTCAATAAATAAAGTTTCAACATTCTACATAAAATTCTTTCAATGTTCTACATTGTCTCTTGTGGAAGATGTGGAGTCCACCTTGGGTTTTGAGGCAGAATTCACTA
>NW_026625099.1:15911-17230 GCF_030028575.1 Malurus melanocephalus | reverse complement strand
ATACAAAACACTATAGTGGGTATCACAAAAGTGTGAAAAAAAATTGTTGTTCCAACAAAAAAAAAGAAGGGACTACTGAATTTTTATTCTATTGTCATATTTCATTTGCTGATGCATTTTATTCACCATATTGTACCTTTTCTAATTCACCTGTACATTTTCATTCTATTAATTGGGATCTATTTTATTCAGCAGCAGCTGCTGGCAAATCTTTGTCTGTTGCAGGCTGAGAGTTTCCAGAAGAACTTTATGCAGCTGGAATTGTTAACCCTTTGCTCTGTTCAGCAACTTGCGTGAACAGCTGAATACCAGGTACATGGGATAGAAATATTCTACTTTGACAGAATAATGGAACTGAAGATCAGATAAGAAATCTCTACATATTGCAACACTGGTTTTCCTGATTTGGTATGATAATTTATAATCACTGAAACTGAAGGACACGCCTTTGATACCTCTGGCCTCCTCATGGCTTAATCTATATTTTTATTTTGGTCATGCACAAAAGAACAACAGGAAAAAAAAGATGGGGGTAAATTTTTTTACTGTGGAAGGAGCAGCACAGCAGCTCTGTGCTTGGATACTGCTGCCTGAACAAGATAAAAAGCTATCAATTGGAAAAGGCAAATAAACACGGCAGCTGAAATAAAATTGTCATTAATGGAAGTGAAACAAGCTTCTTGATACAATCCTGCACCTTCTAAATCAATATTCTCAAACTCAGAAGCTATGGGGTACAGGTAAACTTTTCTGAAAAGTTATGAGCTCTGCCTGTAAAAAGACTCCCATGTAAGAATAAGAATAAGAAGTATATGCATCAGTCAGTAACGACAAGCAGGACTGGACAGATTCCTGCAAAGAAAGAAGGGAAGGAATATTCTACTGAGCACAGACCTGATGCTCTCCCCATGCTGCCTTCATGCCAAAGGCTGCTGGGTGAAAATTGCTGTGTAGGACAATTATTTATGATGGAAATTTTACATCTGTTTCAAGGAATATGTGACCAGAAGTCCACAGATGCCTCTGCTCAACCCCAGAAGCAGTATTGTAAGCGTAATTTTATTTTATTTTTTTAATACTCCTATATCTAAACAGAGGAGGTTTAGTCTTGAAGAATACAAACACTTCCTATTTAATTACTCCTGAATGTTTTTCAAAGGGCTTGTATAGAGATTTTAAAGGATGGAAGTTAAAAAAGCCTTGTCTCTTTTGTCTTTCTGAAGTAAATAAACACAATCAGAGTCCAATAAAATAATTTCCAATTCCTGGAGACAGGCTTATTAACCTTAAGAATCTTGCCTTTCAACTAAAAAAAAAAA
>NW_026625099.1:10488-14801 GCF_030028575.1 Malurus melanocephalus | reverse complement strand
ATACTGATTGATTCGAGGGTCACAATCTTGGTGAGTGCAGAGGTGGCTCAATAAAGTGACACAATGGAGCTCCCTCAGAGCAAATGGGATGCCTGAGAGAAGTAAATAGGCATCGTTCTGATTTGGGATCAAAATATGAGGTGAGATTATAATTGTATCATTATCTTCCTCTGTTCCCATGGAAAGATTGATATTTGTGAGGGAATGCTTTCCAGAGCTGCAGTAGAAGGTAATTAACAATTCAATATCTTCTCCAGACCGAAGAGAAGGACCAGCAGGTGAGTTATGGAGTAATAACTTGTGAAGGAATATTGGTCTGGATGGTAACATGAATTTATCAAGGGAGAGAGATGAAAATAGAATCATTAAGGGGAGGTCTGGCAAGCCAGACAGAGAGGAATTATTAATTTATATAAAACAATAATTTTAAATGCAAATGCAGACACTGTTGAGTGTATTTGTTTCTGTATTTAGAGCTCTGATGGGAGCCCACACAATGTGCTTGCAGGATGGTCATGCACCATGCAGAGAAGAGGAATGATGTAAGGAGCCAGGATCTGATTAATTTGGGCAGGAATCCCCAAAAGGTGACACGAGCGCAGCAGAAACTGAAAGAGAAAACATCACAGTGGAGAGAAGTAGCTTTGTAGTGATGTGTTTAATTCTCAACAGGGAAAATGAGGAARTACAAGTCCTAATGAAGGCTTTAGAGCAGAATTCAGTTTCTCTGTGACAAAAAYAAACCATCACCATCATGCCAGCAGCAGCAGGAATTGGTCTGTACACACAGACACGAGGAATCATCCCTGGGCAGCGGGAGGCAGCAAATGGGAACAAACTTCAGGCTTCCCACAGCTGCCAGGGGAAACAGATGCATTTAGTGAGCAGAAACTGCCTCGTTAGGTGGTAAAGAATGTCAGCATCATTAGCACAGAAAGCTGATGGAGTTCAGAGCAGAACCAAGAGGAAATGCAGACAGGCAGGGCTGGTCCCACTGTGGTGCTGCTGCTCAGCTCAAAGTGCGTGTGCCAGTGTATAAATATAAATTATCTAAGGGTGTTTATGTGCTGAATGTGTGTGTCTGTGTGTAAATGTGTGCCCCTGGTGCCCTGGGTGGTTTTGTTTGTGCTCTTTCTCCCCTGAGGGGCTCTGAAAGATGGGGGCTGTAAGCAGAGGCTGTTTCCTGGCACCCACAGGGGCTGRGGAACAGTGCAGGCCCCAGAGTGCCCAGAATTAGCTTAACACCAGAAAATAACAATCCTGAGCTGGAGGTGTTGAAACCCTCATGATGCGTGAGAGTTGGCTGAAGTGTCTCAGTTATTAAAACAGAACTGAAGTTTCCTCGATCTGTGATTAATCTCTGTTGATAAATTTGGAAACACCCATATCTGATGGATTATAATCCTGCACTATCCATAATTCAGTACCATCAAAATTATCCACACTTAAACACTGCCCAAAATGGAAGCCTCAATCTCTAACCACATTTTTGAATTGTCCCGTTTCATTTGTTTTTCACAGAGCAATCCATCACTGAGAAGTTTGAATTTCATCCTTTTCAAAGACATTGATTGTGTCTTCCTTCTTTGATCCTCATGCTTTGAATTCCACCTAAGCAGCTTAAAACTTCACAGAGCCTTCAATAAGGTGAATTTCGGTTTGTCTTTGTACCGTCATAGTTTAACTAACTCTGTCAATGTGTCACAAAATGTCTCTGAAAGAAAGACCAAGCACTCTCTGCATTCTCAAAATACTGGTGGGTTGCTGGCCAAATAAACCCCTTTATTTGGTGTAAAGGAAAATTCTGGCTGCATTTGCTGACTTCATCAATTACTTTGTCCATGGTACCTGCAGACTAGAATGATTTTGCAGAGAGTGAGGAAGATGAAGGGCTTCCCTAAAGGACCTGTCTGCCACACCAGAGCTGTCCAGAAACAGACTGGAAATGTGGGTGTGTGTCTCTGTTTTGGGGGTTTTTTTTAGGGAGGGTTACAAGTTTCCATTGTATCACTGTTGTATGGTTTCAGTAGCTCAAAAGTGAGATTGATTCTAAGAAACATCATGTAAATGTGTCTGAAACTCACAGGGAAGAGGTGAAAACACAAAGATTTCTGTTTGGAGTTAAACCAAGGGGCTGGAGAAAATTGCATTCACAACAGATGACAGAAGATATTTCACAGATTAATTATCAAATGCTGAAAAAGTACCATGATGAAAACCATGTTTTCACTTTGGGAAGTGTTTTTTCATCTATCACCTCCTCAAATTTCAGCTCTTTCACCTCCCTTCGCCTTTACACTTACTGTGATCTGAATCTCCAGTGTGTAATATTATAGCAAACTGGCAAAACAAATTTAAAAAACTCAACCAACTGAACAAATATCCTGTTTTATCCTCATTAGTCCCTAAAGGGGATTTATTTTCACTCTACATTATAATCGAAAGAAGCTCCCACAGAAGATAGCAGCAAATGGACTCTTGGACAGCTTTATTTTGTGTTTTATATGGATAACAAATCTCTGGTGTTACAGGAATCAGCTGGCATGAGACTTGTTGGTCACAGATGTAGGGAGATAACACAAAGCCACAGCAGTCCCTGATATAAGCTCTTTTGGGTACAAATTGAGGCCTTTATCCTAAACAAAGGGTCCTACAATGTGGTGCTAAACTTAAAAGAATGTTTCAATGCATTTCCCCCACTGCTGCATAGATTTCTTAGTGAAGAAATGTAAATTGTGCAGTGACAGATTCAAGGATCCCACTTGGAGAGCACCTGAGGTGATGTTCAGGCATTTCCCTGTGAATGGCTGGAGCTGCTCCACTCTGTCCATCCCTCCCCTCTCTGCCTTTGTGGACAACTGCCCACACCACCCTGGAATGGATGGAGTGAGTGGTCTCAGAGTGCACAAAGTCTCCTGCTAAGTCACAGTCAGAACTGAAGAATCACCTCCAATTTCACATTGGCAGCTCCAGCACCGTCCCTTTTGTCACAGCTCAAGAGCTGATGTTGTACTTTATAAACCTTTCCTTGCTAAAAGAGAATTTGAGAAAGCAGCTGTGAAACACCCACAGAAAATCATCATTAATCCACCCTTTTGTTCTACAATAAAAAATGAAACTACACTGGGATGACAATCTGCAGTGGCTGGAGATAAACACCCACCCTCCCCTGATGAATGAAATAAACTGCTGCTGCTGTCATTAATGCTGAAATGCAGTTAGGAACACCTCAGCCCCCATTTGTGTCCATATAAAATAAATATCTGCACATACAGGAATAACTCCCCTTTCTTTTCCGGGCCTTCCTTAGGTTATGTATTAAACAAATGAAGGAAACAAACGAAGCAAAGCAATAACATAAATTAATATTCCAATACAAACATTTGCAAGGTGACTTTTAAAGGTAATCCCTTCCAGGATATTTATGCAAAATTCACGCTTCTGTTTCAATTGTACAAACAGCTTCTCAATTTGCATTGAAACAGCTTTATACCTGTGGAATACAGAGGAGAATTTAGCACATGCTCTGCTATTAAACAAGAGCTGAACTGAAGGAAACTGTGACAATAGTCAGCAAAAGATTTTTCTTGATCAGATAAACCAGTGTTCAGAATACACCAAAAAACCAAAAAGGCATTACTGTGCCATCGATATTTCTGCATTAAAGTAATGAAAAGCAAATCTCATGTGCTTGATTAAATTGACCCTTTCATATGGAACAACTCAATAAAATGCAGATGGAGCAACCAAACATAAAAAAAACCAGAGAACAGAACCGAAGTGGATATGTTTGAAGTGCCAATGAAAATGCAAATTGAATGAAGTGATAATCAAAACATCAAAAAGCTGAGAGTTTTCATTAAAGTATTCCTGTAATAGAATATTATGATATTTTTCCCACTTCTGGACTTGAATAACAGCAGCAGCATCCATCCTGGCATAGTTTTTAATGAGATAAAATACTTGGAATTATTAATAGTCAAGAGTCCTTTTGTAATTGTAATGGCATTTCCACTCTGTTAATGCAGGAGCTCTCCAGCAGGAGGACACTTAGGAAGAAAATCTTGTCTCAATATCAATTTCTGCTATTTTTTTTTTTTGTGCGTGTATGTATTGACAAATAGATTGTGTTTTCATTGCCATGTTCAAAATAGAAAGAACTTTAGTTTAACTTAAAATGAAAAAAAATCTGAACTTAATAGAATGTTAAAAAAAAAAGCAACAAAAGAAAGAAAGAAGGGGAATAAAAGCAAAACCAAAACAAAACAATACAAAACAAAAAACAAAAACAACCAACCAAAAAAACCTAAAAG
>NW_026625099.1:6854-10157 GCF_030028575.1 Malurus melanocephalus | reverse complement strand
TGTTTCTAGCATTGTGTAAGGGGTAGAATAAATAATTTGGTAATGATTTAATAATATTAATATTTCCAATTATTTTCAGGTCTTGGTAG
This sequence comes from Malurus melanocephalus, assembly GCF_030028575.1. NCBI lineage: Eukaryota > Metazoa > Chordata > Aves > Passeriformes > Maluridae > Malurus > Malurus melanocephalus. The sequence continues at coordinate 10,068 of NW_026625099.1, read as the reverse complement.
ACATAGTGTATTCCATACATTTTAAATTTTGCATGTTTCTTTTTCTAAGTATTGGAATTAATTTTCCAGGGTTTGTTTTTTTTTTTAATATGAAGTTACACTGGTTTTTGTAGTATTTTATTTTAACTGTGGAGTTATTTAGTGGTAGGTGAGCAGGACACCCTGTGTTCTAAATGTTCAAGAAGTTTATCAATAACACTTTAAAAGTGTTTACTTTAAAAGTAGAAAGAGAAAAGAGAAGCTTTTCTGTATGTATAGAGACAGAGGAAACAGAGAATGAGGAGTGGGTGAGGAAACATCCAGTGAAACATAAAAGTGGGAAAACCAACAGCAAAAGAAGGTGAAGGATATGGGGAGGCAGATCAGATACTCAAAGAGAAAGAGATCATTGCCATAACGTAACAAGTGATTATTGAAAGCATAGCACAGAAATAAAGACATTTCAGAGTCTGTGTTCAGTTTATCTGAATAATTTTTTTCCCCTTGGGATTTTTCACGCAGAAACCTCCACTGACACCACTGTAAATGTGACAGCAGCAAACAAACACACCKGGTGCTCCTGATGTATTTTATTTATTCTCACAAGGATTTTTTGCCTCCTTGCATAACTGAGGATATCTTTAGGGTTCTCCAAATACTCACTATTTATTCATTCACAGTGAAAAAGTTTAGGTTCATGTGAGATGTGTTGCTCTGCCCAGTGAAATAAAACACAGAGGAGAAATTCAGAGTAGCTGAACATGAGTTGAGTGGGCCCTGTATAATGGAAATTGCACTTTGTGAGGAACAATTCTCTGCCATTTGCTGGGTAAAACAGTTGTGAAGACAGCAAAAGTCACTGGGATTCACTGGAGAAGTTATGACAACTGGAATTTGAGGAACTGCAGAGATTTATTCTGTTCACACTGGATCAAATTTATCATCAAATTGTTAAATCAGCAGGGTACAATATGGCTGAATTCTATCAAATAGTTTCTCTTGCTCTTAATTTGCTGTTAATTTTACAATTACAGATTAGAAACTGTTTGATTAGGCTTTGGGTTAATCCCTATTATGTCCTGTTTCATTGATGTGTCCCCTGGTAAATCTAAAATATGCATTCATATCTGTATTTCTGGGGGTCTGATGTACAGATGTGTCTTTTCTCCTCTTTCATTCAATTATTAATTTTCACAGGACCAAAGGCCTTCTCTGGGCTGCAAAGCTTCATTCCCTGTTTTTGCAGAGCTACAACCAATTTTGGTCCAGCAATAACTCAAACCAACGAACCCTTGTTCAGGTGCCGCGCTTTCTGCAATGTTGGGTGATTTAAACTCAGACGAGGTCTCCATGGTTGTTTTAGCTCTGATTTTTGGCAGATGGATCACTTCAGCTTTTGCCTTCCCCCAGCAGTGAATATATTCTGTTTTCCTTCAATGTCGTGGTCACTTTCATCAGTCAGAGCGGGGGCACAAACAGAAATCAACCACGGTGTCTGTGGGCAACATTTTATTGTTATTACGGTGACTGACACTGCTCACGGCAAAATCCCTCCAAACACACCCAAACTAAAAAGTAGCAGAAATTCTGCCCCATTTCAAAAATCAGAAATGTTTCTTWAAAAAAGAGTGTAGAGGGATGATGGAAAACTTATGAAATGAGCTCAATTGTTTTCAGTGAGTTCACAGTTAAGACAGCAGAGCCAGTAAAGTGTTTGGGTTTTTTTCTCGCTTGCAAACCAATGAAAAATTGTCTGAGTCTTACACATCAATTTAGAAATGAATTTTAGATTTATATTAAAATATGAAAGATTTATTTGAAAGTGGTTTTTTGAGATTTTTTTTTTGCATTGTATTTTTACTTGGAAAAGGCTGATAAATTTATGCTGCAGAAATTGTCTTTAAAGCATGCCTAAGATGCTGTTGCTGTTGCAAAGTACAGACTTGTGAGAAAGCATTTTGCAAAGGTCCTAATATAAGTGTGGGAGTGGAGTTTAAATCACTGCTGCTGAGCGTTGTGTATGGCAATAACTGTGGTTTATTTCAGTTCTGACTTTGTCTTTGAACATCCCCATCTGATCCACAAAGCAAGCTAAATTATGTCACCTTAAAAGCAGTACAAACTCTTTCTGTACACACACTTAGGCTATTCTAGAAATGTGAAAATGAGGCAAAACTCCCAATTTATGTGAGTCCACGGACAACCTGTAGAAGATAAAGATTCCTCACCCTGCAAAGTCCTGTCCCACAGGAAGCGATGGTGCAGGCACCAAGCCAGTCCCACACTTCACTGGAATTCAGAACATTTTGGAATATTTCAGATTCAGAACTGAGAACATTTTGGATGGGGCATTACTTCACTTACATGAAATTTTTCCAGTTGTGTTTCACCTTCCTTCTTTCCTTCCAAATCTGGAAAACAGAAAAACTGATTTATTTCTTTACAGCAGAGACAGGAACCCCTCACATCTTGCAGCACTCAGGTTTCACACCCAAAACTGAAGCACGATTCAGACACACATCAGAAATTTATTTTTGCAGACTCTGGATTTGCAATGTAAGTAGTTCTTGGCTACTGCAGTGAACAAAGCGAATAACTATTTTAATTTCACATCTGGCAAATAGTATTTCAGTGACTTTACAGCCCATTTCACAGCCAAATCCCTTTGTTCAACAACTGTGTATCTTTCTTTAGAGGCGAAACTTTATTAATTATGATAATGTGTGCCCCTCTACCCATTTATTTAATATCATAAAGAGCTATGTACCAGAGCTATTCATCTGTAAAATATGTTCATGCCATAAAGAGAATGGAAATGGGAGGTGAAACTRTGCCTCAGCTTTTTAAATGTCATTAAAATTCTCCTTACAGTATGAACTTTGGTACTTTTCTTAGATGTCATCACAGTAAGAGGTGAAAGGTTTGGGGAAAAAAAATCAACAAAACCAAGCAAAGACAACATTGCGACTCAGACTAAGGATTTTAAAATAAAAATGTTACATACACAATCCATTAATCTGCTTTGTGACCAGGCAACTGGGATCTTGGCAAGCAATTCTGACCTTTGGAGGTTAAATATAAGTGTATTTATAATATTAATCCAAAATCRGGAATACCAGAACAGATTCTTAATATTACAGTGTTTCTGAATGTACACCGTAATAGGAGTAAGAAAAGTTAACTGTATGGTTTATACACATTTGAAAAGGCATATCTGATTTTTGTGACTTTGCAC
>NW_026625099.1:4593-5789 GCF_030028575.1 Malurus melanocephalus | reverse complement strand
CTATTTCAGACAGTTGGAGAAATTGTCTGTTGTCACAATGAAATCTCTGCCATGGCTTAAAGAAGCCCAAAGTGCATCAAAGAACTCTGTCTCACTCTGTTTCACTCACTTTCATGAACATTTAAATGCACTGAGTATATTCTGTGGATTTTTCTATTATGTCTACAGTTCTGATTTCATTTCTAGGATTGTTTCTTTTCTGGCAGGTGACAAGTGCCTTTAGGACTATTCTCATTATTATAAAAGCACTCAGGATTGTATTTCTGGCAGAAAAGAAAAACTGCATGGAATTCCATTCACAAAACCTTCAATTGAAAAAAAAAATTAATTAATTCCTGGCTTTCTTMTTGAGCACAGAGTGCTGGGATGGAAGCCTTCAGCTCTCAGGGCTTCTGCTCTGGCTCAGGAGATTCTCCCATTCCCAAAGATCCAAGACAATCTCTGTCATTGAGCATTTTGGCATTTGTAGGGCTGGAGAGGGAGTTGCTTAGTTGTTTTGGTTTTTTTCTCTAAAACTTTCAAATGTTCTCAGTAGATGTGAGCACTGAAGAATTTAAAGATAAATATTATTGAGCAAGCAGCCAGGATCAGGAGAACCAAAAGTGAGGCACACAAATTTTCTTTCCAGAGTTAACTTTAGGTTAACCCTGAGAGATCCCTTTTTTTTCCATTTGAAAGCAGAGAGCAAACAGGGCTGGCAGGAGCTGTGAGAGTGTACACAAAAAACATTAGAGTGACAAAAACTTCAGATAAAGTAGAGGATAATGACTCTGCACTGCACAATTCTCTGTGTAAAGACATCATACACTCGGCAGAAAAGCATTTCTGTGACACTGAAATGCACTATATATACATAAATGCACTATATAATATAAAGCACTGGCTTTTATATTCGTGACCAGACCTCACAGATTGCTGGAGCTGATCTGGGCTGCTGCAGTGAAATTAAATGGATCCATCCAGGAGCATTCCTCTCTTGTTGCCTTCTCAAGATTCCCTGGCAATTTCTTCACCTCAGCAGCAGATTTGTTTTCTGTGTTAATTTGTGAACTTGAAAGGCAATTTCTGCCTTACAGTGAAGAGGTGAGGACACTCCACCAAAATTTTAATTGATGCCACACCTGGCCCTGCTGAATCTGTTGTCAGTCACTGAATTGGCAACTTGAAAGCCAAACTCTCAATATATCTGTGTGCAG
>NW_026625099.1:1958-3983 GCF_030028575.1 Malurus melanocephalus | reverse complement strand
ACAGAGTGGAAATATACAGAAATGAACGTCACAATTTATTTGCTTTTTGCAGTGTGTGAGGAATATTCTACATTCCACCCAGCAAGGCAAAGCTGACTGTGGCCTCAGGAACAGGAGATTTGCAGAGAAAGGACGGAGAGTGTGAGTACAAAGCTGCTCATATTTAGGAACAACAGCAATATTTAGGAGACGAAAGCTCAGCTACCTCACGCCATCATCATCCAGCTGGATCTGGACCCAGTGTCACCTAAAAGTCGTTGTCTCACCACAATCTCCTGGGGTTCTTGGGCAACTGGAGCTGTGAAAATTGCCATGAAGAAGTTACGATACTTTTCAGTGACCCACATTTCACGACAAACACCAGGGCAATGGATTTAACCTTTGGTTCAGTCTTCTTTTTCAGAGATACAGGCAGTAGCATGCAGGGCAGCCCAACTCAGAAACTCAGCTTCAATCCTACCGCTCAAATTCTGCACAAAGCAGTTTTAAAAAAAGAGCTAAATCATGGCAGGCCCATCTGCATGTTGGGGACAGCCTCCAGCCTTTTATTAGTCATTGGCTATTGGTGAAAAATTCTACAGATGTTACTAAACCACTGAGAATCAATGTAATTGTGGAGGGGTTGTGTTTGAAGGTAAGGAATTCAATATGGACAAAATAAGGGTCCATATTGAAAATACTGAAATAATTCCCTGTTTAGGGCCACAGATAACAAGTAACATGCACACCCTTAAGGTAAATATGTTGATGTAATATAAATATATTGATAAGTTCTGTTCACCAAAACTTTATTGTTAAACTGCCAGGTACATCAAACCTGGCCAAAACAGCCACAGCTAAACTTTGCCCTTCTCATTAATAAGCACTTTTCTTAGAAATGCAACAGTTTTTACCTTGGCATAGGCCCACCTTGCCCCTGAGAGTGTTTGTCACAGCTTGGTGCTGCTGCCAGAATTTTCAGCAGCTGCTCAGAGCAAACTCAGATCCCCCCAGTGACACCTCAGCACTTGTAAATGTGAGTTTAGGGGTCAGAAATGGGGTTTAGGTAATGGGACTGCTAAGCATTCAAACCATCCCCCTTTTTCCAGCAGCACTCTTAGCAGGAACCACCTTTGGATTCTGTTTATTCCTTTCTTCCCCACCTGATCCACCTTTATCTGTGAAAATTTCCCTGGAATAGCCTCAAGCTGAGTAATTACATTTAAAAACAATGAGGTTTCCCATTCGAGCTTGATTAAAAATAAGAATGGTGACCAAGCAAGCATTCTCAGCTCGATGAACAAAGTAATATTGTTAAGTGGCAAAGAAAAAGCAGAAAGTATTTCCCCTCCTGCCAGTTCTGGCTGAGTTAAGAGGGCAGATGGTGCCAGGAAAAGGATATTTATCCATGCAGCAGAGCAGAGATTTTGCATCCACGTTTCCTGCTGGTCACAGGGTCCAGGGCTGCAGCTCTGGCATGGTCTGGTGTCCATCAGAACCACGCTGGATTTTTTTTTTGAACATTTTGGCTTCTTGTTGGAGACTTTTGGCTGCTTTGGAGGCTGCTTGTTGGAGACTTTTGAACTTTTGGCTGTTTTGAAGGAATGCCAGCATTTCTGTCTGCGCTCCCCATCACTACAGAAAACCCATCGAGGTGAGTTTCTTCTTTTCTTCCCTCTCCTCTCAAGGGTGGAGTTGATGAACAGCATTTCTGGCAGCCTGGGGGAGGCAGGTTGAGAGGATTTGTGCTCTGGGGTGACAATTTCAGCGCCTCAGCAGGTGCCACCCTGGTCTGGTCTGTCCCACCCGCGGCTGGCACTGTTTAGAAACAGAAACCAGCCAGAAAATCGGCCCTGTCAGCTGTGAAAACAAACATTTTTGAAAATTCTCAGAACCCTCCCAAAAACTGCCGCGATTTTTGTTCATTTCTGCACAATCCTGCCCCCAAGAATCGGGGAAAATCTCTGACAGGAGCGAGAGGAAGGTGTGTGCTTTCCTCAAAACCCAAAATGCGCTGCCTGTGCCCCTCCTGTGCCCAGAGTTCTT
>NW_026625099.1:0-1328 GCF_030028575.1 Malurus melanocephalus | reverse complement strand
GTTTTTGTTTTTTGTTTTTTGTTTTTTTTTAAAGAAAAGATGGTTTTAAGATTGGTTTGCCTTTGTTCAGAAATCACAAGAAACCCCTCAATCTCTGGATATTCATTTCAGATTTTTTAAATGAATTACACCAATTCTCTAGTTAAAAATGCTGTCATTTTAGTGCTCAAAAACAAACCCAAAAAACCCCAAAACAACCAAATCAAGACTGAATAATCAAAACCTAACTGCACATCCCAAAATGAACATCATTGTTTTCTGAATTTTATTGTCCAGTGTGGCATATACCAAGATCAGAATATAAGAGGTCACTCACTGATGCAGCAATTTTTGTCCAAGTATTTAACTACATTTTTTGTCCCAGGCAGAAAAGGCTTTTGATAGTTTTTGCTTCATTTTCAGAGTCATGGAGCATTCTGGTTTCCAAGACCTTACAACCTGTCTGATACCTGTGCTCTAAATAATGATCTTAGCACTGCATGTGCTTCATTAAGTTGTTTTTTTTCCTGTCAAATCAGGGAGCCTACAGGTTGGCTTTCTGAGCAAACAAGTTATCCAGAGACAGGTGACAATTAGCTCAACCTTGCTGCCATTTTATGGCTAGCATGCAACTTTCAGAGTGGTAATTTGGCAGTGAAAGACAGAAAAAATATGATTTAATTTAACTGAAGAGGGAGACTGATGAGAGCCTAATCTGAGCATTATAAAGAGAAGGTCATGAGCTTTGCTCCTTCAAACAGCCTCAGAGAAACCTCAAACTGCTCTCAACAGAGAAAACAAGAAGCAAAAAGGATTTTAAAAAGCAATTTTTCTATACAGTGAATTACTAATGAATATTAATGATGATAAACATGCTTAGGAGAGCTCTCTGTATTTTTCTCTAAAATTATCTTTCTACAGCTTCTGACGATCCATCTTCATGCATAAAAGATCACTCAATTCAGAGTGTGACATGTAAAGAACAATAAGAAATTAATCACAGTGTAAAATAGCTCTGCACACAGGAAACAGCTCAGGTGTAAGGGGGAAATATTGATGGAAAAATGTTCTTCAGAAGCTGCAGATGCCCCAGTTCCTCCCGTGCCACTGCAGCACAACACACCCAGCTCAGTGAGCAGAGGCTGAACAGAATCATTTTGAGGCTGATTTCCTGAAATTTCCTAAAATACAGCTTCCCTGAAAACCCAAGTTTCACTTAATGCCAGATAATCACTGAATTTTGGTGGAACATTTTCTTAAAATGCACTGGACACAGCCTGCAGTAGTTCACACAATTTTATTTTATGCTGGCTGTTATCCTGTTTTTCTCATCGCATTCGTGACTGAGC
>NW_026625098.1:11363-17770 GCF_030028575.1 Malurus melanocephalus | reverse complement strand
CCTGTCCCTGTCCCGGTGTGGGTGAGGGAGCAGAGCAGCACAGGGATCACGGGCACTGCTCACCCGTGCCGGGCGTGTCGGCTCGCGGTGTGACCAGCAGAGATGCCCTGCTGGCGGCTGCACAGGGACAGGTCAAAATGTGCGAATTGATTAGGGGAAGGGATGGATTCACCCTCTGAGGACCCTCCCRTGTTTGCTGGTCGAGATAAACATCCCAATAAACACGGGCTGATACAATTATCGCATGCGGGAGACACCAGGCTGTCTCCCTCCTGCCTGGGGAGGGGGAGTGGCAGTGGCTGAGGGTGGGGGGCCTTGGGGACCTGCGGATCACCCTCCCTGCMGCCCTGTTAATATCCAAAGTGGCTGTGATAAGAAGCAGTTGCTGGGGCCGCAGGTGGGAAGGTGTCAAGTCGTACACACGGAGCTATAAACAGTGCGTGCCCATAAACCAGATCAAAGCACACAGAGTTTATTTTCAGAAGGTCTGCTTCCTCCGCAGAGCCTGCAGACAAAGAGCTTTTGGGGGAAGGGGGGAAGGAGCGGAGGAAAAAGGGGGAGAGCCAGAGGAGGGGAAAGGATCGAGTCAGCAGTGCCGGTTCTGTGGGTGGATCTCACTCTCAGCAGCGGGAGCAGTGCCCTGAGGGATGCTGCTGGATCCAGCAGGTTCAGTGTGAGAGCAGATGGTGCCGGGGGTGTGGGGATGGCTCTGGGAGCTTCCTGCGGTGTCCCTGGAGCTGCTGTGCCCCAGGGGTGCAGGGCTGTGTCCCCCAGGGCACACCGGGCTGGGCACACCGGACAGGCTGCTCCGGCCTCCTGCAGCACCTGAGCCCTAAGTCACAAGCCCTTAAGCAAATATTGTGAAACCTCGCTGGTTTGCAGAGCCTRCCCCACCCTCCAGCCCCCAAATCACGGGGCTGAGCCAGCGGAGGCTCGGGGGGAAGCGGGTGCCCACCTGCTCCTCGGCCGGCGAGCTCGTGGTCTGTGCAGGCAGGAGGAGAGGAAATCCAAGAGGGGGAAGGTTTGCCGGCAATCGGAGCTCARGAGGTCAGAGAGCAGATGTTGCGGCTGTAACGAGTGCGTGTTGGCTCAGAGGCCTGAGCTGTATCCTGCGCTGCCAGGGCTCACCTCGCGCACTTATTTAGGCTGAAAATCCCCWCTCCTTCCACGCTGACCGGCTCTGGAATGAACCAGATGAAGCTGAGACCCCGGACTTGTTCAATTTGGGTTTTACATAAAGACAGTCCCTCTGGTTCTCCTGGGCTGGGGTGTGCTGGCCCTTGCCTTGCWGGGCTCCCACGCGCCTTGGGTTTAACCACAGCAATTAAATGCCTCGATTTTTCCAGGACTGCTTTTCCTGCAGCCCCCAGCMGCTTCCCGAGCCTGTCCTCGGGGTGAAGGGAGAGTTCGGGGTTCACTTTCCCCGGGAAGGCGGCAGCACCTGCTGCTGTGCTGGCCGTTACCTTTCCATTCACAACCGCGGCGAGGGAAACACATTGTATGGCCTTCAAGGGAAATTTCACTCTGGCTTGCACAAATATTTATCCCACCTGTTTCCTGCCCGGGCCGGCGCTGGGCTCGGTGGGTCACAGGCAGCCGGGCGGAGGAAGCGGTGGGGAAGCGGCTGCTTCTCACACAAAGCCCTTTGCTCTGCAGGGCCGTGCGCTGTGCTGCAATCGCTCCTCTGTGCCGGAGGATATCTGCAGGGTGTCCTTCTGCAGGGGAAGGACAGGGCGAGGGCACGGGGCACTGCATCTCTCAGCTGCACAACTAAAATCCCCCGACTSGTCTTTTTTTTCACCCACGCTGAAGCATCTCTGGGGCAAAGTGACCAGACCGGGAAACCATCGTGTGTTTCTGACAGGGTGTCTCTAATGGCTGTCACCAGTTCGGTTTTAAATGTCCCTCTTTCTTCATTTTGAAGGGGCTCTTCTCTGAGCTGAAATGGCTCGGATTGGAATGGCTGCAAGGCAGCCCAGTCTGGATCCCCTTCCCTGCCCATCGTGCGCTCGGGCAGCAGCACGGGTGGGTGGCACTGACACCAGCAGCCCTCGGTCTGGGTGGCACAGACTCGGTTTAAATGGCACAGCCCTCGGTCTGGGTGGCACAGACTAGGTTTAAATGGCACAGCCCTCGGTCTGGGTGGCACAGACTCGGTCTGGGTGGCACAGACTCGGTCTGGGTGCACTGGGAGCCGCAGGTCCCTGGCACGGAGCCGCAGGGGATGGCGCGGCACCGGAGCCGCCGGTGCTCGGGCAGGCGCCGCATCCCCGTCAGCCGCGGGCACCGCCCTGCTCAGGAAATCCCTGGCCACGGAGCGGGCGTCGGCAAGGACGGCCGTGCTATTCTTACCCTCGCCCCTCGCCTCCCTCCCGGCGGCTGCGGGAGACAGGATACGGGCTGGATGGCTCCGACTGAGCCCCGAGCACCGTCCGGGCAGCGAACGCGTCAGGAGCGTGTCCCCCAGGGGCACACCGGGCTGTGCTCTGGGGTGTCCGCCCAATCCCACCCCTAAAATTAGCACGAGCATCCCACGGGCAGCTGTTCCCAGCACAGCCCCGGCTCCCTCTGGGGGCTGCTGCAGCCCTTCCCCTCCTCCAGTGCCCCCCATGATCGCTCCTCTTTGCCCAGCCAGCCCGTGATTCATGCGCACAGCTCAYGAGTGTCCCTGGAAAGCCCCGAGGGCGGCTCAGGGACTCATCTGCGCGGTCACACTGTCGCCTGTCGCCAGAGCACCTGCCCCGGGGCCGCATTGTCACCTTCCTGCGCCCACGGCATCGCAGCTTCACCCCGCAAAGCCSTGCCAGCCGGAGGCACCGTGCCGGGCGGAATGCTGGCAGGAAGGGTTTGACTCATGCTGGAGTTAATGAAAACAAAACTCTGCAAATAAATAGCATTCGCACCGTTTCCTCAGCGGAACGGCCCCGTTTCCTATGCCGGTGCTCCTCCGGGTGTTCCACCTCCAGGGACTGAGCCTGCAGCCTGGAACTGCCTCTGGCGCCTGGGCTGTGCCAACGAAAGCCCTTTCSGATTTATCCTCGGCTGAAGAGGGTGAAGCGGCTGTGCTGGAGTCCCTGTGCTCYCTCGCTGTGAGCAGCCCCCAGACCCAAAGGGTTTCATCACAAACCGAACCCCAGCCTGGCCTGATATTCTGGCACCTCCAGCCACGCTCTGCGCAAACCTGGATCCATTCGGGACTGGCCCGAGCTGAGTTTGGAGTGAGCACGGGCTGTTCAAACATTTTGATTTTTAGTTGGAGGGGTTTTACAGGTGGATCCCTGCTGCCGTGGGCTGTGCCCCCATGGCTGTGGCCGAGCTTTGCTCCACAGCGTTCACACCCAGGGCCTCTCGCTGCCCGCGCTGGGCTCTGCCGGTCCCGCCGGGCTCCGGTCCCTTGGCAGCCCGGGATCCGTGACCGCAGCTCCGGTGGGAACGGGCGGGGCTGGGCGATGCTCCCAGAGCCCTGTGGCGGGGCCGGCAGCTCCACAACCTCAGCGGGATGCTGCTTTTACCCCGTGGATGGAGAACAGAAACCAGGAYTGAGTGTCAGCTTTTCCCATCCTTTGCCCTAATTTCCCAGGTAACTTATTAACCACTCAGAGCAGACGGTATGAGACTGACGGCAGACATGCCCAGGGTGGGCTGTGAGAGCAGCCTGGCCCAGGGTGGGCTGTGGGAGCAGGGTGGGCTGTCCAGGCTCACTCCAGGTCCTTTTTTCTCACCCAGGTGAGCATTCAGGTGACGGGCTGGGTGGGTGCCCTGCTCTCCAGAGCCCCTGTGCAGGATGCTCAGAGTCAGGGCTGTTTGGAGCCTGTTCCAGGGCTGCAGGGCAGCAGTTCTGGGGTGCAGCAGGGCAGCAGTTCTGGGGTGCAGCAGGGCAGCAGTTCTGGGGTACAGCAGGGCACAGGGCAGGAGGGCACAGGGCAGCAGGGCAGTGGTCCTGGGGTGCAGCAGCCCCCGGCAGAGGCTGGAGAGCCGCGGGCGTTTCCTGCTGAGGCTGCAGATTCCCGGAGGGAGGAAAGGTCATGGTGCTGGGGCTGTCCTGGCTCCCGCCGCCGCAGCTTCCTCTGGCTGCTGCCCWGGCTGTGCAAGGTGCACCCAAAGCTGGCACCGGCGCTGCTCCCCGGCCCCTCACCCAGAGCATCCCACCCAGGCCCGCAGCGGTTCTGATTCTCTCGTGGGCGATTGGGGTGCTGGCCAGGGCGAGCAGTGCTGCTCACTCGCTGGGCCGGACGCGGGTCCCTGCCGGCTTCTCCGGTGACACAGAGCCCGGCGGTGACACAGAGCCCGGCGGTGACACAGAGCCCGGCGGTGACACAGAGCCCGGCGGTGACACAGGGCAGTCACTTCCCTTCGCTCCCCCCTCTGTCCTTCGTTAAGCTCCTCGATCTCTGTTTGCACTGCGCTCCTCMGCGSGGGGAGCGGGGCCGGGGCTGGAGGTGACGAACGATGAGGGGATCAGGTCCCCACGGGGCACCGCAGGGCCGCTCTCTCCTCCTTCCTGGGCTGYCATTTGGATCAAATTGAATTTTGTGTCATCAAATGGCCCCGTCCCTGCGATGTACTGCATTCACAATACAATGGATTTAGCACATCACTGAATGGAAAATGTGAAGCAGAAGTAATTAGCACAGTTCTTGGTATAAAAATTGAAGCAAAATTAACCAAAACAATCATGTGGAAATGAAACTTCGAAGCTTTTAAAAAAAATCAGGCACAGACTTCATTGTACCAAACCCCCCATTAACATGAGTCATTTCAACTCTCCCGCAGGGAAAAAGCACCAAAATGGTGAAGAATTTCATTTCTGGCTGCCCAGGAAGGCAGGTGGCTCCCGGCACCCAAGAAATGCCCTCAATGCCCCGGGGATGCTCGTTTGGTACCGAGGGAGAAGAAACCAACCCAGGTGAGATCTGCTGCTGTCCCTTATCACCCCTGGCCAGTGATTGAATCAACCGCAGGATTTTCCTGTGCTTACAACTACTGAACTTCCCTGGAGGGCAATTTACTCCCAAAATCCGTTTGTGTCATGGGTTTTAACTGTAATTTTATAGGAGATTACAGTAAAGCAGGGGTTGATTGTCCCTCGTGGTGTGTGCAGGGGCTGCCAAGGACCCCTGGGTACAGCTGGGGCTGGCAGGAGGGTTTTTGTCCCCTCTGGTGTCCCCTCCCCTGGCAGGGCCATCAGCCAGGAGCCCTTCCTCCTGCAAACCGGGGGTTGAACGATCTGGGCAGGGGTGGGTTGAGGGGGGAGGGACAAGAGGGGAGGGCTCCCAGGCTGTGGAGGGCCCCATCCCCTCTCCAGGCAGGGAAACTGAGGCACGGTGAGCCTGTGCCAGGAGCTGGCCTGGGACCACATTGCTGTCCCCAGCAGAGCTTCAGCTCCAGCTTCTGGGGGGAGAAATGGAGTTAGCTGAGCTTCTCCAGCRCTCAGAATGTGTTTACTTTGGCTCCAGGTTAATATATGTGGGTTTACTCATCTGATAGAGAGATCAATGGGCAGAGCTGGCCCTGGACAGAGATGGACTCGCCTGTCCCTCGGGCTGGTGGCCGCGGCTGCGCTGACCACTGTGCCCACCCAGCCACTCTCCGGCGGGGATGGGAGGTGGCAGTGGCAGCATCGGGCACAGCCCCGCAGCTCCAGCCCACCTTCCCCGAGCTCCGAGCGGCTCTTTCCCGCACAGCCCGGCGGGTTCGGGCCCGGCATCGCCTCCACCCTCCCTCATCCCCGCCACCACACACGCTGCTTTTCGCTCTCCCCCTGCTCTCCCTTGGCAGATCGTTTGCTGACGTCTTGTAACCGAAAAGCAGGTTGATTTGAATTTTCCATGGATGGCTCAGAGGCACGGATAATTCATTATTCACACCTCTCTAATTAAGTGGCTGCCCAGCAGGAGAGGCAAGGCYGAGAGCAGCCACATGTCCCCTGGCCAGGGCAGGTCAGCAGGGTCCAATGTGGCTCGAATTTGGGCCGCGGTGGCGCTCACCCTTTGCCACACAGAGCACACAGGGCTGCTTTGATAAGCGACATCCCGGGGGTGGGACGTGTGAGAGCAGCGCAGAGGGAAGGGCAGCAGCCTTTTGGGAGTGTTTTTCCAAAACTGGAGCCCAACTCAAGTCCTGGCAGAGCCTTTCTACTCCGGAGGAAGGGCTGGACACAGCAGCAGTGACTCGGAGCGGTGCAGTCGCTCCTTGGCTGCAGAAGGAGCTCGTGAAGCTCGCAGCCAGCTCACACTCTTGGGGTTCACTCGCTGGGTTCACACTCGCTGCCTGTGGCAACGGGGCTGGTCCTGCCGATGTCGCGGTCACCGCTGGCGCTGCACGGGCCCATTCCAGCCGGGACGGGCGCAGCGGATGGAGGGATGGTGCGAACAGGAGGCGCTGGAGCGGGACATGAGCAGGGGATG
>NW_026625098.1:8057-10393 GCF_030028575.1 Malurus melanocephalus | reverse complement strand
AGGAGCAGGGGATGGAGCGGGACAGGAGCAGGGGATGGAGCGGGACAGGAGCAGGGGATGGAGCGGGACAGGAGCAGGGGATGGAGCGGGACAGGCGCAGGGGATGGAGCGGGTCAGGGGCAGGGGATGGAGAGGGACAGGAGCGGGACAGGAGCAGGGGATGGAGCGGGACAGGAGCTGGGGATGGAGCGGGACAGGAGCGGGACAGGAGCAGGGGATGGAGCGGGACAGGCGCAGGGGATGGATGAGCTGCAGCGCTCCGCTCCCCCGAGCATCCCGAGGCGCCGGCCGCGGGCTCCGGGCGGCTGCGGGGGGAGGACGCGCCTTCCCAGCGCCGCTGGGATGATGAGAACTCCAAATGCAGGCGGTGGGCTGCTCTCGGCAGGCAGCTCCGCGCCGCCGAGGCAGCCAGGGCCATTTTAATCATTTCCAGATTTGTGTGGGAGGTCAGGGCCCTGGGGTGCTGCTCCATGTCAGTTTTATAAACACGGCAGTTTTTCCAGATGGTCGCTGGCTCCAGCCTGGCTAGCAGGTTGATTGGGCCAGACCAAAATAACAACAGGTGGAGAACAGGCCATGACTGCCTGACGCTATCTCCTTTTTCCATCTATTCCCCAAATGATTTTTTTCTTTGCAGAAAACAATTAAGTTTTGCAGGGGCGGGAGCAGCGCCGGGCTGTGAGCTGAGGCCCCACACCTTCAGTGTGTGTGTGAGAGCAGCATCTGCCCGGGCTGGGCTGGGTCCCTGCCCATCGCTGGCACGATGGCAGCACCGCTGGCTCACCAGGGCACAGCTCGGGCACAGCTCATGGCACCGAGACACCTCCGAGCCAAAGGGATGGAAAAACCACGGTCCTTCCCGCAGCGGATGGAGCTGCTCTCACACAGAGAGCTCTTTCACATTCCCACTCGCCTTCGTGCTAATGTCCCCCACAGGCCAAACCTTCCCACAGAGGGGATGGGGCTTTAGCCAGGGGTTGTAAACTGATGGTGGGCGTGAATAGAAAAGCTGCGTGTGCAGCCCTGCGAGCCAAGCCCAGCCCTGCGAGCCAAGCCCAGCATTGAACACTCCCTGCATCTGCAGCTCACTCCACACACGAGCACGGGGCTGAGCTGAGCACACACAGACACACAGACACACACAGACACACACAGACACACAGAACCATGGGGAGCTTTCCAAGGGCTCTCTCTCCACCTCCAGCACCCAAAATCCTCAGCAGCATCCCTTCCTCACTCCACGGCATCAATCTGACATCACACATCTTTATTTCCTAAACTCAGGCCAAACCTTCATTGGCCCAGCCCTGTCACTGTGTGACAGCTGGCTCTGACACCTTTCCTCAGCCTGCCCTGATTCCTTCCATAGGAAGGAATTTACTCCAAGGATTGCATTCCCCCTCTGCTAATTGCACAATCCCAAAGTGAATCTGCATCAATGGCTCTCCATGCTGCAATTTAGCATTTAAGTCAGATTTATTCCGTGGCCATTAAAGGAGAACAGGCTCCATCCCGTGACCAACCTAAAGCACGGGCAGGTGAAGGAGCCCAGCTGAAATGCAGCAGGCAGGGAAGCAGCTTGGGCTGGTGCTGGGATTTTGGCCATGGTGAGGTGCTCGAGGTGGATCCTGCAGCAGGATCAGGAGTGGATTTGTTCCTGTGGATGTTCCGGGGGTTGGGGTGAGCCCTGCCCCGAGCAGGCAGCAGCGTGTTCTCAGCCCCTCTCCCACTCTGGGAAAAGGCTGGGGATTAGAAAGGCCTCACCCTGTTTCCACCAGCTCCTAAAATGGAAGTTTGGAGTGCTGGGCAGTGGGTCTGGACAGTTTTACTCCCRCAGGCAGGTAGGCAGCGAATCTGGAAATGCTCTGCGTGGTGGGAGCGGTGGCTGCAGCGCGGGACTCACCTCCCCCAGCCCTTTGTTTAGGAATCCCATTTCTGCCATGTCTAAATATGCCCTAATCCTACAAACACTTCCCCTCCAGGAGAAGGAACAGACCTTAGGCTGATTTTTCTCTGCAGCCCTTTGCACACACCTGAAATGTTGGGATCATGAGGAATGACTCGGCTCTGGCACGGCTCCTCTTCCACTTGGATCCTCCCTCCCTGTCCACGGCTTGAAGGTGTTTCCAGCCCYGTTTCCAGCCCCGTTTGCAGCGGGGAGCTGGAGCTGTTTTGGTGCTGGAGGGAGCCCGGTGTGAGCTGTCACTGTCCCATGCCAGGGACAGATCAGGGGCATGGGCACAGTGTGCGCTCACGGGGCCTGGGCACGGTCAGTTTGTCCACATGGCTTTTGGACTYTTCACTGCTGGTGCCAGCACAGCTCCTGCCTGTTCTCC
>NW_026625098.1:6381-7137 GCF_030028575.1 Malurus melanocephalus | reverse complement strand
CCAACACCCAGAGCTCAGTGTTTGTGCACACACACGCACACATATGGGGCACATACATGGGGCACACACACATGCACACACACACACACACACACACAGGTCATACAGACACACACACATGCACGCACACATGCACACACACACAGGTCACACAGACACACATGTGCACATCTCCGGTGCTGTTGGGTGCCGAGGGAAGGGAACAAAGGCCGGGCTGGGTGGACAGTTGGGAGGCAGAGGAAGGGCAGCAGAGCCCACACACGGAGCTGCCGGGGCTCCCCTGCGCTGTTCCCAGGCTGCTGCACCGCGTCCCGCACYGCCTGCACCTGGCTGCCATTAAGGATTCAATCAAAAAGGGATCACGAGCCAGATAGAACTAATGCGGAGGAACTTTTTTACACAACAAGCCCCTTTCAGTTTGCTTGTTTGGTTTTATATCTAAGGCTGACTCCGGCAAGTTTGAAAATGAGCAGGGCTCCTGGCTGCGGGGGACACGCCAGTTCTCCGGCAGACAGAGGTGGGAGTTCTCCTTTGGTGTTTTAAAAATAGAACTACAAAGAGAGGCGGGCGGGATSCTGRCAGCGWGCGGAGCGGGGACAGCGCAGGGCCRAGYCCCAGCCCGGTGCTGGGGACAGAGTGACAGCCGGAGGGTGTCTGTCCCCAAGGCTGCTCCTCAGCCCCTCTGCTCTTGTTTCCAGGCTGGTGCGGGTCTGGGGCTGCCCAGGATGCCAAAGAACAGACAGGCTGGCACACGGG
>NW_026625098.1:0-5347 GCF_030028575.1 Malurus melanocephalus | reverse complement strand
GAGCTGTGTCCAGCTGGGCTGCAGGGACCGTGCACGGGCCATTCCCGGGGCACCCGCCGCACTCGCCCTTGGCTGGGACACTCGGGCTTTTAGGGAGGGCTCCAAGGAGCTTTGAATTTAATGCTGGCGTTTACCCTGGGAAGAATTTCCCAAGTAGGTGGAAATTCATGATCTCCATCAAGGAGGAGCAGGGAAGGCACCATCCTCGTGCACTAATACTCCGCCTTTTGGGGATGGTTTTGGATAATTATTCCCCAGACACCGATATTACTCTTTCTCAGGAATTCTAGCTCGTTTAAAACTTTAGCCAGCATTTGCATGTTATTTTACACCAGCTTTTGGCTCCTGGTGGAGAGGGGACCCGAAGGACCGCAGGGGCTTTTCAGGCTCGGCTCGGGCTCGGGCTCAGCTCTGGTGGGAGGGAGGGAGCTCTCTCGCTCTCTCGCCGGCCAGATGGTTTGTTTTCACTYGGTATCAAACTCGCTGCTTGTCTCGGTGGCTCCCGACAGCTCATCCTCCCACGGCCGCCTCCGGGAGGGCACCGGCGGTGCTGGAGCGTCCCCGGCAGCACAGGGACCCTCCCCAGCACAGGGACCCTCCCCAGCACAGGGACCCTCCCCAGCACAGGGACCCTCCTCAGGGACCCTCCCCAGCACAGGGACCCTCCCCAGCACAGGGACCCTCCCCAGCACAGGGACCCTCCCCAGCACAGGGACCCTCCTCAGGGATCCTTCTCAGCCCTTGTTCCCTGGCCCCACGGAGGAACGCGGATTCCTCGGGATGGAGCCGGCAGAATCCCTCTTGCTGGCCCCAGCCCCTGATGGAGGGAATTAAGGAGCGGATTTGGCTGGGAACAGCCCCCAGGTTCTCTCAMAGGGACGGGGGAAGGCAGATGTGCAGCTTTGTCCTAGGAAGGACATTAAAGATCTTGTCCCGGAGAACCCACGGGGTTGGGTTGTGGCCAACGTGACTAAACCTCCTCTTCCTCTCTSCTCACCCTCTGTCTGCCATGTCAGACTTTTTAAAAAGCACCTTTCGTTTTGCAACGCTCTTGCTCAGAGCCTCATTATTCAGGCTGAGCTCGTTTCCTCGGGAGCCCTCATCCCTGCCTGATAAGATAAGCTCCCCAAAGAAAGGTTTTGGGACCCTGACTCACTGGAGAAACCTTCAGCAGTGCATTCACACAGCCTCTAACGCACTCAACTGTTTGATGGGCTTATCAGTGAATTCAAATGTTCATCTATGGTCACTGGAGGCCAGCCCAGATCCAGGAGCGAGGTCATCCCGATCACTGTTAAGCCTGGAGACTCATCCTATCTGCACCGCCCCACATATTCACAGCCCTTTCTCCACCCTGTCCCCAGAACCCTCCTGCCCTGGACTCCGGCAGGGACTCTCAGAGCCCCTGGAGCCGTTCTGGGTTCTGCACAGAGGTGAATCCCCGCTGTGCCCGCAGCTCCAGCCCTGGGCAGTGCCAGGGGCTCTGTGCCCCGTGCCCCGGGACAGCTCCGGGCTGTGCTCCCCATCCAGGGCACGATCTGGCTCCAGGTTATCACTGCTGCTGCTCTGGCAGGCTGTGTCTGGGGATTTACAGACGGCAATAAATCCCCAGGAGAAGCAGCTGTAAGGTCTCCATCCATGGACCCCCCAAGAGAAAGCAGGCCCAGACCCCGAATATTTGCCCTGGCCAGCCCCTTGTGAAGGCACCCGTGGTTTTCTTTTCCATGTGCAGTGAGGTCTCAGCCCCAAGGATGACATTTCTGATTGCATCAGCGGGGCTGAGGCAGCTGATACTGGGTGGGGGCAGAAACCCTATTGTCCTGGGTGGGGGCAGAAACCCTATTGTCCTGGGTGGGGGCAGAAATCCTATTGTCCTGGGTGGGGGCAGAAATCCAATTGTCCTGGCAATAAATCCAGGATGACTCTGGGAGCAGTTGCTTGGCTCTCAGCGAGTCAATTCACTGTCACTGCTAAGACAGAAGGGAATCCACGGATGCTTTCCACCAGCATCCCAATCCCAGCCTGGTTTCCCCTGGCTGGCCCCAAAGCACCCCATCTGTGGGGTGGATGCTTTGGCAGCGGCCCCAGTGGGTGATGAGTGTGTCAGGGCTCTGTGTGCCAGCTGTGCCCAGCTGTGCCCAGCTGTGCCTCTGGCAGCAGGACCAGCAGGTTATCGGGTGCCTCTGGAAGCCCCCAACAACTGCAAATGATCAACCCCAGGGGGATTTTTTCCCCTCCCCTCAGCTCTGGAGTCAATTGTCAGCCGTGCTTTTAAAGACACCCTTGTCGGCAGCCCGGCTATGCTTTTCTGCTCCGGAGGAATTCCTCTAAAACAATAATAGTGACATTGTTCCTCACTTTGCTGGCGGTTTTATAGGGCTCRCGTTGGAGAAAGGTGACCATGGCTGCCTTTTGGCCACATGTGTTTACACAAGGAAATGCATGTGGGTTTTGGGGTGGCGCCTGGAGTCAGCAGCCGCTCTCTGTACTCCTGACCCTTACAGAGCTGCTTTCTTGCTTCTGGGTACGTTTACTGCACTCCAGATGTGAGCTGGCTCCAGCAAGGCTGCGGAGCGCCAGGGATCTGGCATCCCCAGACTCATCAGTCCGTGGGGTAGAATGCCATGGTGGTTGTTTTAAAAGCTGTAATGCGTCTTGGTAACACATCATGATTTATTCAGCCCTTGTTTGACAGGGCGCCTTTATCAAAAGCCGATGCTCAGCCCGGGCTCGGCGGCGCTGCCGAGGGAGCYGCTCCTTCCCCGGGATTTGGGCTTTGCTTGGGATCCCGGTGAGGTGGGACCCCCCTGTGCCACCCACACCCACCCTGAGGGGCTCATTTGGGGACACTGTGCTGTGGGGGCACCTCCACACCGGGGCTGCTGGAGCATCACCAGAGGAGCCCTGATTTGAGCAGAGCAGTGTCCCTGCTGCCAGCGGGAGCCCCGGGACCCCAGGAATGTGGGGTGACCGTGGGGTGAACTGGGGGTGATCTGGGGGTGATCTGGGGATGATCTGGGGATGATCTGGGGGTGATCTGGGGGTGACCTGGGGATGATCTGGGGATGATCTGGGGGTGATCTGGGGGGGTGACGGTGTCACAGCCTCTCCTGGCAGAACCCCAATTCACTTTGGCCTCACTCTCAGGCACACAAGAGTTGGTGGAAGGAGAGGAAAGAAGTGCAAATGGAGCTTGGGGAGAACCAGGCAAAGCCAGAGCAGAGCGTGGGCAGTGAGGGAGCCCCGGACAGGCAGAGCAGCAGTGCTGGGGAGCCCCTGCCCACAGCTCACAGTGCCCAAAAACTGCCCCTGCTCTGCCCCACAGCTCTGCCCTTGCACCAGTAAACCACAAACACAGGGAAAAGGGAAAAGGGAAAAGGGAAAAGGGAAAAGGGAAAAGGGAAAAGGGAAAAGGGAAAAGGGAAAAGGGAAAAGGGGAGGGTCCCAGGATTCACAGGCTGAGAAGAGCTCGCTGCTGGCAGCAGAGAGGAGCCCGAGGAGGGCAAACCCAAACCCTGCCCTGGTGAGTTTGGGGGAGCAGCCCAGGATGGGGTTTGGCCCAGCCCTCCATCCCTGCTCCAAMCTCCACATTTGTGCCATTCCCATGGGCACGGATGGAGGCAGCACACTGTGGCCCCGGATTAGGAATGAGCTTCTGGTTTAGAGATATTTATTTGCTTTTTATCATAATGGGAAAAAAATGCAATGGCAGATAGAAGAGGAAGGAAAAAACCCCAATCTGGGTCAGGATCTCACACTGGCTAGTTCACTTCACAGTTTAAGTAAATAGTTCTCATCCCAAAACCCTTCAGGGTCATATAAATGTGCCTCTTCACATGGAAGAGACTATTTTGATAGTAGCTGGGTGCCTGATGAATTTGCAACTTTCCCAAACTGTCGGTGTCTAGAATGTGACTCAGTTTTTCACAGTGAGATATAAAATCCTATCAATTAATCTAACTTTTATTGCACCTCTGGGGCATGAATGTGATGTTATTTAAACAAATGGTTCCCATTACCTTCAATTATTTTATAAATGTTTTTCAGTGATTTATAGGCTTCTATTAAATGGACAATATACTTCTGTGCTCCTCGAGGGGGTAAACAGTAATCTAAAGGCTTGGGTTTGCTGCTCCTTTTTTCTTTCTCTCCTTCCTTTAGCCCGTGCACCAGAGGCTGCTGTTTAATTATTGGGAGGTGGGGCAGAGCCTGGCCAGACCCTGCTGAGGCTGTCCCTGCTCACAGCCCCCGTTCTCAGAGCACCCCAGGGTGCTGCTGCCCCACTGGGGGACCCCCAATCCTCAGAGCACCCCAGGGTGTTGTGAGACCCCACCCTCCGGGCATCTCCTGCCCCAAACTCTGCGTTTTTTGGGGAATACCCAAATGGCCCCCTGTGCCCGTGCTGTGCCCRTGCTGCTCCTGCAGYGYGTGAAGGGCTGGGCTGGCTCTGCCAGGCTGGGCTTAGCCCAGGGTTGGGATTGATCCCAAGGAGGGAATCCTGCAAAGCAGGGGGGTCACGGCTCTGCTGCTGCTCAGGCAATGAATATCTCACTCCTCTCACACACAGCCGAAGGGATTTCTGCTGCCTGGGATGGATGGATGGATGGATGGATGGATGGATGGATGGATGGATGGATGGATGGATGGATGGATGGATGGATGGATGGATGGATGGATGGATGGAGATACTCCCACAGTGCCTCAAGCTCTGGGGACACATGGCACTGCCACCAGCAGCCACCACGCCCCTGTCCTCCCAGTCCACAGAGACCACCAGCCCTGAGCCCCAAAAGGCTGGCACAGGCCTGGACCACAGATTATTTTTGCACGAGGCCTGGACCACAGATTATTTTTGCCAGCCCAGGCCCGTGTCCAGTGTTTTCATTGCAGGCTGGTCTGGGGAAGGCAGGAGGGGTCAGAGCAGCAGGACCCAGGATGGGATGGAGCAGAGCTCGGTTATCTGTGCGGGGTCACGCCGGGACGTGGCTCCTGGAGCAGTGACCCCACACAGGACCCCATCCATCTCCTGCAGCCTCCCTGCGAACCCTCAGCGCCGCACGCTGACAGACAGGACAGCAATTAAATCCTCGCTGAACTAATTCACTTGAGCCTGTCTACATTTCAAACAGCTCTGCAGATAGGCTCTGTTTACAGAGCCGGCCGCCGTTTATTATTTTTCGGGGGGTGTTGCACGGACCGGGGAGGGGAGATGACATTTGGGGAAGATAAATAGGGCAGAAGAGCCTGTAAAGACAAAGGGCTGAGCGTGGCCCTGCTGGGCCTGGGGACAGAGCTGCAGAGGGACACGGAGAGCAGTCCCAGCTCGGCTGAGATGAGCACAGCTCGG
>NW_026625097.1:18911-19922 GCF_030028575.1 Malurus melanocephalus | reverse complement strand
GCGTCCCCTGCGCTGTCCATACGACCCTCCCCCCAGCACAAACATGTTATAAACACATAGTGTTGGCTTTCACAAATATTAAGATGTGTGCTGTATGTGTGATAAACACATTGTAGTGTTAGTGCTCACAAAGATTAAAAGTAAATGCTATGTGCTGTGCATCATAATATAATATTGTCTTATTTGTAGAGGTTTAGTTATACAGACATAGTTGTAAAAACTATCACTGTTTTTCTTTTGTAACTCAGATATAGTTATAGAATACTTATAGTTAAACTAAAGTATTATGATTTGTAACGTAAACATTTCCATAAAGGATATTTTTCATATTATAGCAAAACTGTACAAAAGCTGCAAAGAAGATCAACAAAAAACCCTTAATGAGGCCCTGGCGGCAGTAGTCCTTAAAGATAAGAAGCAGCTCAGAGCTGAAAAAAAGAATGCATACATTCACAAAGAGATTAGGATGTTTAACACTTTTGGGATGGGGAGGCCATCGCCCCAGGACTATSAGCTGCCAGGCCAGCACAGATGCTGATAGCAAAAGAGTGGGGTGGAAAAAACAGAGGCCTTGGGGAAAAGTCTCTAGTCAAGAAAACTCATAGAACGTCCAAAAGAACCTGGCTGATGGTACCCCCCAACCTTCAGACAACCATATCTGCAATGGACAGTCCAGGGGTGTCGTGACCCATTAGGGGCTCCTATTACAGTGTCATGGTTTTGCTTGGTCCAATTTTTGGTGGTGGGGGATGGGGATCAAGAAACCACAAAGATGGCTGYTGTGAGAAGTCCTAGGGGYGTCTCCTTCTTCTTCTTCTCCAGCAAAGAGAGCCTTGCCCCCCTTCCTGTGTTTCAGAGCCAACCCATCATTGGTTCTGAGGTTGATGGACAGGCTGACCATCAGGCCTGGGACAATTACACAGGATAGTTACACCTCTGTGATGACGTACTTTGTAGTATTTAAGAAAGAATTCATAACAAGATAGGTGGCGGCCGCCATGTTTAGGTTAA
>NW_026625097.1:15509-16445 GCF_030028575.1 Malurus melanocephalus | reverse complement strand
GCCCGTAACGAGCCCTGAGCCACTGCAGAACCCAGCACAGCTCCCACCCGCGCTGGGGCCGCCTCCGAGCTCCGCCCCTGCCTCGTCAGGCTCCTGCTGCTGCCACCGCTCCCGGGCCCGCACAGACGCTCTGCCAATGGTGGCACTGCCGCCACTCAGGTGATCTGGGAGCAGGGACTGTCCAGGGCCGTGACTGTCCCAGCTCTGACCAATCAGCGCATGAGACTAACGAGTGACGGCAGAATCAGCCAATGGAAGCGAGTGGCGGGCTCTGCACACGGCCCAGCCCCGCCCCACGCTCTCAGGCTCCTCCCCCGCGCTGTGTGAGAGGAAAGCCGGAGGCGAGGAACAGCCCCTGAATGGGCCCGGGCTGAAGTCGGGATTGATCTGAAAATAGCACGGAAGTTCTCCGGAGCTCCCTTTGGGTGAATACAGCAGGGGAGAGATTTCTGGCAGAAAACTCCCCAAATCGTTTTTGCCCACTTTGGGAAGAATAACCCAAACTGAGTTGGGATCCCCTAGCAGCACCTCTGTACCAGCCCAGCTGAAGCCTCGCTGGGTGCTCGACGGTGGATGGGCACACTGGGAGCACTGGGAGGGGGCCCCCACTCGGGGCACAGCCCCCGGGGCAGCCCCACGGCCCCCACGGCAGCTCCGGGGCTCCACAAGCCGGGGATGGAACGTGGGAAGTGGAGCAGGGAAGGGCCAGGGTTGCTGGCACAAGGCGACACGAGGGACAGCAGGGGCATTTCACAAACATTTAACAGAAAAGAGAAAATAGTAAGGAAGACAAAAGCAATGGCAACAGTGGCACCACAGCACAGGGCCACATGAGGACATGTCACATTGGAGTGGGGTCACGCTCGCCCCATGCCAGGCACCCACCAAAGCTGCTCTCTCCCCTCCACAGCTGTACAGGGGAGAGAAAATTGAACC
>NW_026625097.1:12823-15027 GCF_030028575.1 Malurus melanocephalus | reverse complement strand
CACCTTCAGGGGCTGCGGGGCAATCTCTTCATCCCCATGGATCTCCAGGCGCCATGGAGGGATCTCTGCATCCCTGTGGATCTCCAGGGGCTGCAGGGGCACAGATGCCTCACCATGGGCTTCACCCCAGGCTGTAGAGGAGTCTCGGTCCCAGTGCCTGGAGCAGCTCCTGCTCCTCCCTTCTCCACTGACCTTGGGGGTTGCAGAGTTGTTTCTCTCACAGGTTCTCACTCAGCTCTTTGGCTGGAATTCAAACTGTGCCCCAGCTTCTGTTTTGATTTCTTCTCAGCTCTGTTGGCACAGAGGCCTTACCACCATTTCTCACTGGCCCAGCCTTGACCAGCAGCATGCCCATCTTTGAAGCCATGGGGGATTGGCTCTGCCAGACATGGTGGAAGCTTCTGGCAGCTTCTCACAGAAGCCACCTCTGTGGCCTCCCACTACCAAAAACCAGGCTGTGCAAAACCAACACAACCTTCAAAGGGAAGGATGTGGGAAAATGCTCGTAACAGCTCAAGAAATCTGTTTCTCCTGCAATTCCTTGCTTTCAGTTCGCTTCCAAGAGACAATCAGCTGCTCCCTGTGGAAACCAGGATAGGACTGGACTAGTTCGAGGGCAGGAAAGGTAAAAAACAACCCAAAATCATAGGAACTACAGGGATCAAGGCTCGAGGCGCCATTGCTGCTGCTGTGTTTGGGAGACTCGTTCCTCTCAGTCTGCAGAGGGGCTCAGAACACCCCCAAGGACTTGCCAAGTCCAGGGGGGCAAAAGAGGAGCCAGAGGCTTCTGGACCTACTGAAGCACCCAAAACTCAGGTATTTCTCCACCTTCAGGAGGAAGTGGCTGGGACATTGTCACACTGCAATCGACAGGGCCAGCAGTTGGGGTTCTTGGCTGTCAAACACAGGAAAATGGGAAGTGGATCTGTGAACAGAGCAGTGGCAGGGCCAGGGTGGGTGGGAGCAGCTGGATGAGCTCTGCTGGCAGCTCTCAGCGTTCCCTGGCCAGAGGAAAGGGTCTGGATCCGGCTCCATGGATCGCTCAGGCCGTGATTCCTGCTGGGATGAGAGTGGGTCATGGTGTCACCCTGTCCCTGTCCCCATCCCAATGGATGGACCTGGCTGTGGAGCCCATGGAGAGCAGGAGATGCTCTGGAATCCCACCTGATCCCACTCCATCCCTCCTGCACCATTCCCACTCTATCCACCCCACCCAATTCTGCTCTGAAATCCTGCCCCAAATTCACTCCATCCATCCCAGCTGATCCTGCTCCAGGATCCAGCCCCAATTCAGCTCCACAATTCCACCCGATATCACTCTGGAACCCTGCCCTGATCCAGAATCCCTCCCTGATCCCACTCCATCCATCCTGCCCTAATCTCCCTCTGGAATCCCATCCTGAACTTGCTCTGTACCTGGAGTAGAACCCTTGGATCCTGAGTGTGATCCCATGGAAAGAGAAGATCCATGAGATTCCAGCACAAATTGTGCACTGGGATCAACTTCAGGATGCATCCTGCGATCTACACAGGGGGATCCAGAGCCGGATCCACCATTGGCACTCACCAGTTCCACTTTATGTCCCTTCCTCTCCCTGGGTTTGCACGGCCAAGCTTTCATAGCCGGGGGGCCACTGGGGTGGCTCCTGTGAGAAGCTGCTGGAAGCTTCCTCCGTGCCCAGCAGAGCCCATCCCTGGCAGCTCCAAGGACTCCTCGTCCTGAGCAGCAGGAGAAGCCCCGGACCATGAACTGACCGTAACCCCCACTGCCATCTCCCTGCACTGCTGATGGGAGGGAGAGCTGGGAAGGAGGGAGGGAGAGCTGGGAAGGAGGGAGGGCTGGGGGGAAGGTGTTTTCAAGGGCTTCTTTTGCTTCTCATTCTCCTGCTCTGAATTTGTTAATAATAAACTGAATTAATGTCTCTAATTAGGGCCTGTTTGGCCTGTGATCTCGTTTGATGAGGGATTTCTCCAGGTTCTTATCTCAACCCATGAACCCTTCGTTAAATTTTTTCTCCCCTGTGCGGAGGTGAAGGGGGTGAGAGAGCGGCTTTGGCTGACCTGGCATGGGGCCAGCATCACCCCACTGCACCCACTCACTTCCAGTCACTCTTAGAATAATCCCAGTCACTCCCAGACACCCAAGACATTATTCCATCACCTTCCTGTATGATCCCTGTAAATCTCAGCCTCTCCCAGTAGAT
>NW_026625097.1:7600-11256 GCF_030028575.1 Malurus melanocephalus | reverse complement strand
TCTCTCTCTCTCTCCTTCTTCTAAGACCCCGTCTCCCTCGCTCTCCCTATCTCCCTCTCTCACCCTTTCCCATCGCAAAATACTCAAATAAATTGTCTCTGATTATTTGAAGCATATACCTTTGCCTTCTCGTTTTCTTTTGCACCCTGAGATTCCAAAAAAGAACCTACCACGATTCCCGTTTCAACTCGAACGGATCGTGACATCCCATCACCACCATCGGCATCACTCATGCACCCCCAAACCCTCCTGGAACCCCCAACCCCTCCCAAGACAGGCTCACAGAGACACGCCCTCCCCTTTGGTGCAGTTCCAGTCCCAGTCGGCAGAGGCGCTGTTGGCTCCCAGCCGGGCAGGGCGGGTGCGATGATTTCCTGGAGGCTGCAGGGGGCGCTGTGGCGTGGGTCTCCCAGTGGCCAATGGTGGACACAAACCAGCAGAGATGGATGGAGAAATGTTCCTCTGCAAACTCACGGGGGAAAAACACCAATCTCGGTGCTCCTCTGGGCAGCCTGAAACCCCAGGACGGCAAAGAGACGAGCAGAATCCCATGGCTGTGAAATGGGATGGAGCAGGACTCAACCCCTGAAGCTGGAATCTCAGGGGGTCCCCTGAGAGGGGGAGAAGATCACAGTGCAGCAAGGCACAGGGGAGAAGATCACAGTGCAGCAAAACAGGAACCAACGAGCGGAGGTGCTGGGCTCTGCAGAAAAGGGCAGGCCAGCTCTCCCCCGCAGCTAGCAGGTCGACCTACTTCTCTGAGCCAAGCAGGGCAGGAAGTGAAGTTACTCCCCACCACAGACACACCCCCACACCCCCACACCCACAACCCCCTCCCAGTGCTTAGCAAGATCATTTGGGTGGGGCATAGGTCTTATTGTCTTTACTAATCACCCAGCCATCAAAAGGAGGACTGGCAATCAGTGTATCCCAGCAACAAAATGGGAAAGAAAAATGCTGTAAGAAAGGAAACAAAAGGAGAAACATTAACCCACAACATCCTACTCCTGGGATCCCCCACTCCTCTCTGCATTCCCCCCTCCCAGATTTTGAGGCCCTTGAGAGGAGCCCCAAGGGCTGGAAGTCCCCACCCAGGGGGGGGGGTCTTCAAGCCCCAGTTTGGATCAGCAGCCCCTAGTTTTCCCCATTTCCCTCTCTTTTTCCCCGGGCAGGATTCCCCCTCCCCCAGTGGACGGGACCAGCCAAGAGTCCCGTGCTGCCCATCCCAACCTGTCCTGGCTCCGGCCCCACTCTGCCCGTGGGGTGTGAAGAGTTTGGGGAACGGGGGACCAAGGCTGCCACTGGTTCTGGGGGGAGGAGGAAGGAGGAAGAAGGAGCGGGAGAAGGGATGGAAGTAAGAGGACAAGGAGGTGGGATTGGGGAGGAGGAGGAGAAGAGGTGGGAGGGGAGGAGCAGAGGAGGTGGGATAGAGGAGGAGGAGTGGGAGGAAGAGGAAAAGGAGAGAAAAAGGAGGAGTGGGATGTGGAGAAGAAACCAGGCTGAGCATTGATCCCTGAATTCACAGCCCCCTCATCCCTGGCTGCAGGTGATGGAGAGCTCGGCCCAAATATCCTGGGGGGTCCCTGGGTTGCTTTTGTTGGTATGGAGCTATTTCCAGGTTGAAGAATGCCACAGCTGAGTGGAAAAGGCTTCTTGGGCAGGACATTGGGGGATCCCAGTGGCAGCTGCCAGTA
The DNA here is from genome assembly GCF_030028575.1 of Malurus melanocephalus. Classification (NCBI taxonomy): domain Eukaryota; kingdom Metazoa; phylum Chordata; class Aves; order Passeriformes; family Maluridae; genus Malurus; species Malurus melanocephalus. The sequence goes on along the minus strand of NW_026625097.1, from coordinate 9,562 downwards.
GAGCCCTGGCAAGGGGACAGGGGATGCGGGGTTTCCCTGCGGTGGGGTTGGGTCAGCCCGGGTCAGACACCGCTGCCTCCAGCCCAGAGCCAGGGGGGATGCAGGATCCCCCGGGAGAACCAGAGGGGGGATCCTTGAGACCCCCTGAGTAGGGATAACAGAGAGGGGCAATACAGGGACCAGGAGATCCCCTAGCAGTGTGGAGGAGCAGAGCCCTGTGTCCCCCAGGACCTCAAATTGGGGAGCCCAGAGAGGGGGGAGTCCCATGATCCTCGGGACCCTCAAAAGCCTGGAAAGGGGGAGGGACAACTCCTTGGACCCCCTGTACCCTGAAACAGAGAATAAAGGGAGAAGGAACCCCAGGACTCCAAGAACCCCCAGCATCCCTAAGAGGGGAAACTGAAGAGGGGGAATTTCTCAGGTTCCTGGGACTCCCAGCAGCCTGGGGAGGGTGGGAATCAACTAGAGAGGGGGACCCTCAATACACATGGGACCCTCAGCAGCCTGGACAGGGGGGAACCCCTGAACACCAAAGGGGAGAGACTAGAGACAGAGAACTCCTGGGAGCTCTTTTTGAGGTTGAATCTTGGTGTTTGGGAGGTTTCTCTGGACACCAGATGCCCAGTAACTTCTAGAGATGGACTTGAGTGGGGGCACATTCAGACTCAAAGTGCTCATCCCTTGTTTTTCCCCTAAACCAGGATTTCCCATTCCCATCTTGGCCAGATGGAGGAGGAGGAGGCTGTGAGAAAGAGGAGGATGTCCCAGGACCCCCAGGCAGGTGAGGAGGAAGGGACTGCTCCTTCCTCCCTCTCTTCTCCTCCATCCCCCAGCCCAGCATCGTCCCTGGCTGCAGGACAACCCCGCTGCCGCCGCCATCCTGCCACAGACAGACTGGGGGGATCTCCTTCCCCTTCCCTCTGGCACAGAGGCAAATCCCATCCTCTCCTTGTCCTTCCTCCCCCAGACAATGAGCTGAGGATGGAGACGAAGGAGGACAAATCCCCCCAGCAGAACCTCGTGGAAGAGGCTGTTTTGAGCGGCTCCACAGCACAGGAATCCAATGGGGAGGAAAAGCCCTGGAGATCTTGTGCAAGGAGGGGCTGCAAATCCAGGCCAGGATGCTCTGAGGGGGAAAGACCCACCCAGTGCCAGGAAGTCAGCCAGAGTTTCAGCCGCAGCTCAGAATTGGTGGCCCATAACCAGCTTCAAGGTGGCGAGAAGCCCTACAAATGTGGGGAATGTGGGAAAGGTTTCAGCTGGAACAACAACCTGATCCATCACTGGCTGATCCATGCTGGGGAAAGGCCCTATGAGTGTAGGGAATGTGGGAAGGGCTTCAGCGCAAGTACCCACCTGATCCGTCACCAGCTTGTCCACATGGGGGAATGGCCCAATGAGTGTGGGGAATGTGGAAAGAGATTCAGAGAGAGCTCCAACCTGATCCAGCACCATTGCATCCACACTGGGGAGAGGCCCTATGAGTGTTCTGAGTGTGGGAAGAGGTTTTCAGCCAGCTCAGATCTCCCCAGACACCAGCGGATTCACACGGAGGAGAGGCCCTTCCGCTGCCCCAACTGCGGGAAGAGCTTCAAATGCAACTCCCACCTTGTCACCCACCACACTGGGGAGAGGCCCTATGAGTGTTCTCAGTGTGGGAAGAGCTTCTCCAGGAGCTCTCACTTGGCCCAACACCAACAGAGGCACTAGTAAGGAAAGTCCTGTGAGTGCCCCAACTGAAGGAAACACTTCATCTGGTGCTCCAACTCCGTCCTCCATCGCAGGACCCAGTTTGGGAAGAGCCCTGGTGACCCACATTCCCAGTGATCCATGTTGGGAAGACATCTGTCCCTTTCTCTGTCCCTGGAACTGATGTGAGGTGGAACAGAAGAACATGAGGGTCTGGCCATGACCCTGTCATTATATCTGATCCCACCTCAGGTCATTGCCAGGGACAGAGAA
>NW_026625097.1:2791-7500 GCF_030028575.1 Malurus melanocephalus | reverse complement strand
CCTGGGTTGCTTTTCTTGGTAGGGAGCTATTTCCAGGTTGAAGAACACCACAGCTGAGTGGAAAAGGCTTCTTGGGCAGGACATTGGGGGATCCCAGTGGCAGCTGCCAGTAGAGCCCTGGCAAGGGGACAAGGGGATGCGGGGTTTTCCTGTGGTGGGGGTTGGGTCAGCCCAGGTCAGGCACCACTGCCTCCAGCCCAGAGCCAGGGGGGATGCAGGATCCCCCGGGAGAACCAGAGGGGGGATCCTTGAGACCCCCTGAGTGGGGAGAACAGAGAGGGGCAATACCGGGACCAGGAGATCCCCAGCAGTGTGGAGGAGCAGAGCCCTGTGTCCCCCAGGACCTCAAATTGGGGAGCCCAGAGAGGGGAGAGTGCCATGATCCTCGGGACCCTCAAAAGCCTGGAAAGGGGGAGGGACAACTCCTTGGACCCCCTGTGCCCTGAAACAGAGAATAAAGGGAGAAGGAACCCCAGGACTCCAAGAACCCCCAGCATCCCTAAGTGGGGAAACTGAAGAGGGGGAATTTCTCAGATTCCTGGGACTCCCAGCAGCCTGGGGAGGGTGGGAATCAACTAGAGAGGGGGACCCTCAATACACATGGGTCCCTCAGCAGCGTGGACAGGGGGGAACCCCTGAACACCAAAGGGGAGAGACCAGAGACAGAGAACTCCTGGGAGCTCTTTTTGAGGTTGAATCTTGGTGTTTGGGAGGTTTCTCTGGACACCAGATGCCCAGTAACTTCTAGAGATGGACTTGAGTGGGGGCACATTCAGACTCAACGTGCTCATCCCTTGTTTTTCCCCTAAACTAGGATTTCCCATTCCCATCTTGGCCAGATGGAGGAGGAAGAGGCTGTGAGAAAGAGGAGGATGTCCCAGGACCCCCAGGCAGGTGAGGAGGAAGGCACTGCTCCTTTCTCCCTCTCTTCTCCTCCATCCCCCAGCCCAGCATCGTCCCTGGCTGCAGGACAACCCCACTGCCAACACCATCCTGCCACAGACAGACTGGGGGGATCTCCTTCCCCTTCCCTCTGGCACAGAGGCAAATCCCATCCTCTCCTTGTCCTTCCTCCCCCAGACAATGAGTTGAGGATGGAGACCAAGGAGGACAAATTACCCCAGCAGAACCTCGTGGAAGAGGCTATTTTGAGCGGCTCTACGGCGCAGGAATCCAATGGGGAGGAAAAGCCCTGGAGATCTTGTGCAAGGAAGGGCTGCAAATCCAGACCAGGATGCTCTGAGGGGGAAAGACCCACCCTGTGCCAGGAAGTCAGCCAGAGTTTCAGCCGCAGCTCAGAATTGGTGGTCCGTGAGCAGCTTCAAGGTGGGGAGAAGCCCTACAAATGTGGGGAATGTGGGAAAGGTTTCAGCTGCAGCAACAACCTGATCCGTCACCGGCTGATCCATGCTGGGGAAAGGCCATATGAGTGTGGGGAATGTGGGAAGGGCTTCAGCACAAGTAGCCACCTGATCCGTCACCAGCTTGTCCACATGGGGGAACGGCCCTATGAGTGTGGGGAATGTGGAAAGAGATTCAGAGAGAGCTCCGACCTGATCCAGCACCATTGCATCCACACTGGGGAGAGGCCCTACGAGTGTTCTGAGTGTGGGAAGAGGTTTCCAGCCAGCTCAGATCTCCCCAGACACCAGCGGATTCACACGGAGGAGAGGCCCTTCCGCTGCCCCAACTGCGAGAAGAGCTTCAAATGCAACTCCCACCTTGTCACCCACCAGTGCATCCACACTGGGGAGAGGCCCTAGGAGTGTTCTCAGTCTGGGAAGAGCTTCTCCAGGAGCTCTCACTTGGCCCAACACCAGCAGAGGTACTGGTAAGGAAAGTCCTGTGAGTGCCCCAACTGAAGGAAACACTTCATCTGGTGCTCCAACTCCATCTTCCATCGCAGGACCCAGTTTGGGAAGAGCCGTGGTGACCCACATTCCCAGTGATCCATGTTGGGAAGACATCTGTCCCTTTCTCTGYCCCTGGAACTGATGTGAGGTGGAACAGAAGAACATGAGGGTCTGGCCATGACCCTGTCATTATATCTGATCCCACCTCAGGTCATTGCCAGGCACAGAGAAGGGCACAGTCTCTCTCTCAAGGGAAGAAGAATGTTCTTTCAGGGAAGGAGAAAATACGTGGTTGGGAGAAGCCTGTCAGTGCTGTTGCAGTTTTCTGTGTAAATTGTTTGTTGTTATCCCTTCTGTTATCAGTATTGGTGCTGTTCCTGTATGTTCCTTATCTCGTTGCTGTTCCCAGTAAATTGTTCCTATCCCAGCCCGGGATCTTTGCCTTTTGTGCTTCCCATCAGAGGTGGAGTGGAGCGAGTGGCAGCGCTGTTTTAGTGGGAGCACAAAATTAGGGAAAACCATTCCTAAACTCCAGCCCATGTGTGTTGGGTCTGACTGAGGTAAAGCTGAAGCCCTTCCAGTGCTTTGCTTTGCATGAATGGCTGACGGGAGCTGATAACAGAGCAATGTTTTGGCTATTGCCAAGCAGTGCTGTCCCTCTGACATTCCTTCCCCCTCAAAGGGATGGGCGTGTGTGAGATCCTGGGAGGGGATATGACTAGGCCAGCTGACTCAAATCAACCAAAGGGATAGTCCAAACCATATGATGCCACCTCAGATATATAAGCTAGGAGAGAGAGGAAGAAGGGGGGCATTCATGAGTTTTTAATGTTTGCCTTCTGGAGCGAGAAACCACTAAGCATGCTGAAGCCCTGCTTCCCAGGAAGTGCCCAAACAATGCTGCTAACAGGAAGTAGAGATTGATTTCTTCTTTTTTCCTTTAGTTTTTGAGCTCACAAGTCTTTGCTTATTTTTTTAATGTATGCTATAATAAAACTACTTTATCTCACCCTGCTGGCTGTTTGCCATCTTACTCTCTCCCGTGTCCCAGAGGGAAAGGGAATGATAGGGAGACTTAGTGGGCACCTGGCATCTGGCCAGGGTCAACCCACAACAGTCTTCCTTGGCGCCCCAATGTGCGGCGAGATAAAGGTAGGTTTATATATATATATATATACATATATTGCATGCTCTAGTAATTCTCTAATAATTGTAAATAACAGTTCTCAAGTAGTAAACTTCTGAGCTCCTGTGTGGCACACAGCCTTCAGTGGCCACACTGCTTATCTTTATTTTGCTCAGTCTGGGAACATGTTGGAGCAAACAATTACTAAAAAGGAATATAGCTCCTTCTCTCTGCCTGGAGTAAATTTGAGTATGGATGATCTTTTGATGCAGACTCCCATGGTCTTTGCTAATCCTTATATAAGCTGTYTGATGATATTAGTAATACTAACCAATAGCATTGCTACCCTATGGAATTCAAGGAATTTGTCATCATCCYGGTACAAGAGAAAACAAYCTCTGGGTGAAGACCTGTTMAAATCTCCCCTGAGGCACTCAGTTCCTGGGTGGAAAGGTGTGTGRAGAGATTTGGGCAGGTTCCTAGGGAGGTTATCACCTCCTATTGCCTGGGACTTTATCCCTGAAGAAGTAAACAACCATAACAAACTATCCCATCAACTGACAGAAGGGTGTCTTGCTTACACCCATGAATGTGAGCAGCTTCTTGCCCTGGGGCCTGGCCTGGGCCCACCGAACCTCTGTTCAACACTCGCAGAGGACTGGGAGTTGAGTAGTCGAGGCAGGAACACAAACTGTGTCTGAGGACCCTGTGGCTGAGGGAGGAACACAAACCACAGTAACTATGGCTGAGATAGGGACCCAAACCACGGCAGCCACAGTAATTTTTGGTAGTGAAAACAAAGAAATGGACAAGGCAAGTTTCAGGCCCATACCACCGACTAGTAAGGGAAGAAGAAGAGGAAGAAGAAGAAGAGGAAGAAGTAGTAGGAAACGAGGAATTAGATCAAGAGGCAGGCCCTTCAGAGAAATCGAAGGGAGTGAGGCAAGTTAAACAGGAAACTGAAGTTACTTGATCCCTGACCTCATCAGAATTTCGAGACTTACAAAAAGATTACACCTGTCATCCAAGTGAGTGTATTTCTGCATGGCTGCTGCGATGCTGGGATAATGGTGCAGATAGTCAGCAATTAGAAGGTCATAAAGCCCAATAGCTGGGATCTCTTGCTAAAGATAGAGAAATTGAAAGAGGAATTGSAAAGGAAGGAGGAATTTGCAGCCTTTGGAAACGGCTTCTCTCAAGCATGAGGGCAACATATCCATTTAAGGATGATCTTACACAATCCCCAGGGAAGTGGACCACTGCAGATGACGGTATCCAGTACCTGAGAGAATTAGCAGTGCTGGAAATCGTCCATAGTGATCTAAACGATAATAGACTGTCTAAGGATCCAGGTGGAGGAAGGTGGTTCAAGGCGCCCCAGCATCAYATTCCAGCAGTTTGGTGGCATTGTACTACCCACAGATGGATACACCAACCGTAGAGGTGGCGTCCTCCTGGCTACGAAATGTAGAAGAGACTCTGGGTACCTCCTCATTCTTATGAGCCAGTACCCCAGCTTTTAGGGGCAGCCCCAGAGATTGCCCCTCTCTGACCCCAGTCAGAGGAAAGGGAAGCCTCAACTACAAGCCACGTACTGAACTCTGGTACTTTCTACGTGAGCAGGGGGAGRACATGAGGAAGTGGGATGGTGAACCCACCTCTAAGCTGAGAGCCCCTGTCCATGAACTGAGAGGGAAAAGACCTGTTAAAAAGGGGCTACCCAGGAAGAC
>NW_026625097.1:0-1416 GCF_030028575.1 Malurus melanocephalus | reverse complement strand
GCTGATCGATTTTGGAGAAAGAAGGCTCTCTAAAAAAGCGATTTCAGACAATTTCATTCCAGCTTCCCATCATCTCCGTCAGTGACGAGCCTGGGCCCTCCTGAGCCGGGCGGGATGGGCCAGGCCAGGAGCTGCTTCGGCTCCAGGTGGGCTCCCCCACAGCCCGGGGACACGCGGCCATGGCCGGCTCCCGCAGACCCTTCTCACGGCCATTGTTCTCTGCTCCGCAGGAAGGTTGTCAGCAGTGACAAGGCCATGCTGAGCATGGACGTGGCTCTGAGCCATGGCCCAAAGAGGAGCGAGAGGCGCCTTCTGCTCCTCCAGGACCAACTGGTGGTGGCCAAACTGCAGTAAGAGCCTCAGAGCGCGGCCTCGTTTGCCCTGTCCCTGTCCCTGGGCCAGGCCACAGCCAGCCTGGCCTAAGCCCCGGGCCCCGGCCCCTCGGTGCTGGGTGCCTTCGTATGCGTCCCGACATTGGGGGAGGAAGGGGGGACACGCCAGGGCTCTGCCCTGGGAGACACCAGGGAGGACACCTGCCCCTGACCGCTGGCCTCTGCTCTCTGCAGCCAGTGCAGCCCAGTGAGTGAGGGGTCCTGTGGCACCRGGCAGGGCTGGGCCCCCAGCACGCCCTGCCCCACGCTGGGATCAGGTTTCCGCAGGCAGCAGGGATCCCGGGGGCAGGAGCGATGCTGGAAATGCTGGGCTGCTCAGGGCAGGACAGCAGCCGCAGCACAGCCTCTGCCGAGGAGGGGGAGCACAGCGGCACCCCAGCTGCTGCTCTGGGTCGTGGGCAGCGAGGAGCAGTGGCTGGCAGGAGGCAGTGATGCTGGGGGATGATGGACCTGTCCTGCCCCTGTGCCAGCGTGCTGCTCAGCCCGGGATGCTGGGCATTTCTGTGCTGCACTGTGCTCCAGCAGGGCAGCTCCTGCTCAGCCCGGGGTGTGGGCATTTCTGTGCTGCACTGTGCTCCAGCAGGGCAGCTCCTGCTCAGCCCGGGGTGTGGGCATTTCTGTGCTGCACTGTGCTCTGGCAGGGCAGCTCCTCTGTTGTGCAGCCTCCAGCCGGGATCCGCACGGGAAGGCCGTACCAGGGGAGCGGGCAGGGCCTGGGCAGAGGGCAGATCTCCTTCCTCTGCTCTATCCTGTCCTGCACCTTCTGCAGCTCTCCTTTCTCCCCGCCTCCGCTAGATGCCAGCTGGGTGCCCGGGGATGCACAGGAAGCCATGGGACTTTGCCAGCAGTGATGTCCTGGTACCTGTGCCCTGTTGGATGGKGGCTGTGCCCGGCCAGGGCTGCYGGCTCTGCAGAGCAGCTGCTCCCATAGGGCACTGCACCCAGGGCTTTGTCCCTGCTGGCTGCGTGTCCTCACTTCACACTGCCTTGTTGTCTCTGTTTCCCAGCTCCAGGATAAGGAGCA
>NW_026625096.1:15837-16832 GCF_030028575.1 Malurus melanocephalus | reverse complement strand
CCCAGTTCCTGCACCTTCACTGCAGGTGAGACACATTTTACCAACCCCTGACTCCCAGTCAGGGATTTTCACAGCAGAATTTCACTATTTCTGCTTGCTAATGAAGATATATTTGTAAAAAAAAACAGAAGAAAAACAACCAAACCAGGTTACCCTGGAGACCCCATCATTTTAAATCCAGGCTGGCCAAAGCTRACTGGAAAACACCCAGTGGGGGACAAACCCTCCCGAGCAGAGAGGAGATGAGATGCTCTAATAAGATCTTTTCCCATCTCTAATTTCTCTGAATCGAACTGCTCATGCAGAAAGCAGCACTGGGAGATTTGGAAAGCTATTTGTGTGGGTAATTGACATTATTTTCTCTGCTAGGCACTACGCCCAACTTCCAGCGTTAATATAAACATTTTTTTAAAAAATGATAGCTTGTGCTTTTTTTTTGTGGGCATAAAGCAGCATTTGTATTTACAGCCAAAATGCATAATAAATAAATGAATACATTTGGTAGAATATTTTATCTCCCTGGATGAAAAGAAATAAAATCTATTCAGGCTGACCAGAAATGCTTGTTCACTATGGCTGGGTTTAGCAAAACATTTTGGTTAAAAGCACACAGTGAAGATGGGAAATTTTTTGAAGGATGTAAAATGGATTTTGATTTCTAATTTCAGCACAAAATCCTTCCTTTCAGGAGGTTTGAAGTGATATTTCAAATTTGACCTCTATTAGCCTTTATTTTTAGAAAAAGCTGAAACAACTAAGGGTTTATTACAGGTTTGGTTCAACTCACAATCAAGTGCATTGTTTGGGGTTTTTTTTTTCCATATTTTGTTTGAGGAAGGGTGATTTTTAAAACCTGGAGCTACACCCACACGTTTTTCCTCCCATGTCTGCCATGGGGAGTGCAGCTGCAGTGACTGTGTGAGATGGGAATGGGTCTGGAATGGCTCTGGAATGGCTCTGGAATGGGTCTGGAATGGGTCTGGAATGGTTCTGGA
>NW_026625096.1:11049-13061 GCF_030028575.1 Malurus melanocephalus | reverse complement strand
GCACACAAACTGAATTTGCCATTTTCTGCAGACTCCAGCCGCAGGCAARTCTCGGGAAAAGGAAGAGCCTGAGCAGTCTAAGTGATCAAGATAAAGGTTAAAGAGCCAATTATGGTGTTTGGTAGCGAGGTTAGGGGCCAGCTCAGCAAATGGCTTGGTTAATAACTGCCTGAAAGCCAATCCCACTCTGAGCACAGACCTGGCCTTTCCTGAACACTGCTGATCAGCAGGAACGTTCACGATGTGTTTCAGAAAACATCTCTCCAAAGGATTTTTCCTACACTTGGTTTGAACTCTTAATTTCCATTCTTATTTAGTCACAGCAAAATAAGAAGGTTCAATTTTATGACTTTGTGCAAGGCTTTATGGCCAATGACACCCCCCAATCTCGGAATGTGGGTGATTTCTTTGTGCCATTGTCCTGCTCTCAGCCATTTCCCTGACTTTTGATGAGCAAAGATCTTGAATTCCAGGGCTTCTGCCCTTTCTGTTTTCAGACAAATCTGCATGAACACAGCTACAGCACATCCCACAATCTGATCTTGCAGTGGCTGGGCTGAGATTGGCACCTTTTCCCTCAGAGGAACTGGCAAACACTTTCCTAACTGGGAAATTCCCTTAACATCAGGCCTCAATGTCATTTTGTCCCAGTTTTTCCTCCCCCGTGTTTTATTTATTATGCAAACCCCTTCTCTTTTTTTTTTTTTTTTTTTCTTTCTTTCAACAACCTGTAATCAAATGTTTCTCTAAAAGAAATGCCCAAGGTTTGTTTGGGTTTTTTTCCCCATGGCTGGGATGAGCATGTGGTTGGAGAGTTCACAGGCTSCTTTTAAACAGACGGTTAATTACTCAGGAGCAGCCACCAAAGTTAACGATAAATATGTAAATTGGGAAAGAATGAAAATACCCGTTAAACATKAGGCATTTACTATGGAAATTAAGTGTCATTAGATGCATAAAAGGCTTTCCCAGCGTTTGTTCTTGCAGCGTTTCCCTTCAAGCCTTCATTAGTGCACTGATCCTGACAAACACAGAGGGGCCACCCCATCCAAATGAGAGCAGAGCCATCCTGAATGGGTGCCCAAACCCAAACACAAACATTGTCAGATGGTTTGGAGCTGTGGTGATATTCCACAGCTTTCCYTCTCTTCCCCAGGTCCCATTTCCCTTTTTCTCCTTGATCTGGGCCAGCAGGAGCAGCACAGGCTGGGACACCCCAGCCCAGAAAAGCTGCTCACACCATCCTCTGACCCAGCTGCAGCCAGAGGTTACAGAAACAGGAAATATCCTTGGCCAAGTGTGAAGGAAAATACAAATTCAGGGCTTTAGAGCAGACAAAGTTGAGGGGAGAGCAAAAGTCTTGGAGGAAGGGTGGGAAATCCATCTCTGGGAGCTGCAGAGCAGAGCATTTCACCCCAAATGAGATCGGTATGGATTATCCAAAATCATTTTCCATGAGTTTGTGAAACCCTCCTCATCCTCAGGCCTTTCCAGGCCTCTCTCATCTAAGGGAGTGCCAGGACAAGGGGGAATGGCTTCAAACAGAGCCAGAGCAGGTTGGGATGGGATATTGGGCAGGAATTGTTCCCTGTAGGGTGTAAGGCCCTGGCACAGGGTGCCCAGAGAAACTGGGGCTGCCCCTGATCCCTGGCAGTGCCCATTGGGGCTGGGGGCACCTGGGACAGTGGGAGATGTCCCTGCCATGGATGGGGTGAAAGGAGGTGAACTTTAAGGTCCTTCCAACCCAAAACATTCCATAATTCCATGATCTTCACTCAACATCCCCTGTTCAGCCCACTGCACCTCTAAGCCATGACTGAAAACGCAAATTACTCCTTTCCTCAGCAGCCTCCCTGGACCTCAAAGTACTGACATGGAAATCCTCGTTTGGAAGCGCTCAAAATTCCCCCAATTCCATAAGGATTTTCTCAGGGATGCCCCATGAAGGGATCAGCTCCTCCCTTCCAGCCACAGCTCATCCTGCCCTGCAGGGCCATCAGTCACAAACCATT
>NW_026625096.1:5694-10274 GCF_030028575.1 Malurus melanocephalus | reverse complement strand
AAAAAGTCTTTTTCTGTGTCTCTGGGCGATAAATCACAGATTTTGCAAGGGCCACAAATCTTGGCTTTTCGTGCCATTTAAGCTCAGCTCCCTCGCTGCTGTTGAGGAGATTTAAAGGCTGCCAGTCAGCTCCTGGGAGACACAGCTCTACTGATTTGCTTATTCTCTAAAACCTGAGGAATGTGGAGGGCTGGGAAAGGCTTCCAGCAGCACATTGGAAAAGGGAATGGGTTCCACAAATGAACTGAATATCACCAGAGCTTGGGGCTGAAGCTGCAGAGTGAAAAGGTCCCCTCGTCTCACCTCTGCCCTAGGCCTGGCTTAACCAGCTCAGACACTCCTTGCTGGGCAGGTGTTGAGATATTGCTAAATTATTTCAGTTGATCACCAAGTATCTCTTTCAGATAAAGATATGATGTGCCTTATTCCCACTAAATCATGCCCATAATCCACGCCCAACTATTGGATGATACAATCTCAAGTCCAAAAGTGAAACAAGCCCAAAAGTCTGTCCAAAAAAACCAAAAAAACAAACAGATTCTTATTTGGAAAAATCTTCCACAAATTTCCTCCCATAAAAGAGTTTTGTGTACACTTTTTGTTTCCAAAAGTCCTAAAAATAAACACATTTCTCCTTCCGAAGCCTCATCAAATGGATTCCTCCCAAACCCAGCTGCTCCCTTTCCTCCTGGATCCCAGACTGCATCCCAGGCTGCGAGGATGAGGAGGGACTGTGTGGGTGCTCGGAGTGCAGAGGAAGGATCAGTGGGGTGTGGTGAGGCTGAGGCATCACCARGAGCCTTCCCGAGAAAAAAACCCACTGCTTTTAGGAAAATTCAGCCCTGGTGCTCCTCTTTTTTGCAGTCAGACTGAATTCCTCTCCTTGCTTTACCTGCTCCTGCCCTGGATTCAGCTGAAACAGCAGCTACAGCTCAGAACTCGGCTTTGTACCAGGCCCCAGGCAGGAATCAGGTCCCATCCCATGGATCCCATGAATGCCATCCCATCCCATCCCATGGATCCCATCCCATCCCATCCCATCCCATCCCATCCCATCCCATCCCATCCCATCCCATTGATCCCATCCCAGTTCTGGTTCCCAGCTGGTTCCTGTCTCCCGTGGCTGCTGCTGCATGAAGCTCTGCCCTGCACACAGAGAGCTGAAATTCCTGCTCAGACTCCATTTCCCCCAGGCTTTTTTTGTAGAGCACACGGCTCAGAACCGAGCACCACATAAATAAATAACCTCCAACACGGAGCCCTGCTGTGTTTTAAACCTGAGAACCTCTGGGCAGGTGTTGAGGAAGTGAGTTCATRGCCCTGGGGAGCAGTGATTTGTTTGCACACATGACAGATGCTTTATTAAAGGACAGAGGCCATTTGGGGCCGTGTTTTATTCTGTGCAGCGTTTCCCTCTGCTCCTCTTTCCCTTGCTCTCCACACCAGTCAGGAGCCGGGCAAGTGAGAGGGTGGAAAGGCTYTCAAATCCTCCTGATCCACTCACCTGAGCAGAACTGCAAAATCTTCTGTGTGTGGTGATCTGTGTGTCCCCAGACTGGAAAATTCCCCAAAAATGGGAATTTCTCACCTTTCCTGCCCCAAATCCCTGCTGCCTTAGTGCACGGAGGAAATATCTGAAATACCTCAGAAATGTGACTTTTAAACTGTCTGGGTTTCCAGAGATGGTGGAGATGGAGCATTTTAAATTCACATCCAGGCCAGGTTGGACAGGGCTTGGAGCAGCCTGGGAAGGTGCCCGTGGCAGATGGGCTTTGAGGAGCTTTCCAAACCAAACCATTCTGGGATTTTGGGACTCCCTATTATTTACAAAATAAATTCCTCACCTCTTCCTGATTTTGTGGTTGGCCCTCTGAAGTGTAAAATGTCTCTTCTCATTGTAAATTTTTATTCCTGGAAATGGTGTGAGCAGCTCAAGCTGTAACTTTTTCCCTGTGGTTCATCCTGTGGATGCATGGAGGAGGGGAATGGGAATAACCTCATAATGAGAGCCTTTGGAATGGGAATAACCTCATAATGAGAGCCTTTGGAATGGGAATAACCTCATCCTGAGAGCCTTTGGAATGGGAATAACCTCATAATGAGAGCCTTTGGAATGGGAATGGGAATGGGAATAACCTCATCCTGAGAGCCTTTGGAATGGGAATGGGAATGGGAACAACCTCATCCTGAGAGTCTTTGGAATGGGAATAACCTCATCCTGAGAGTCTTTGGAATGGGAATAACCTCATCCTGAGAGCCTTTGGAATGGGAATGGGAATGGGAATAACCTCATCCTGAGAGCCTTTGGAATGGGGATGGGAATAACCTCATCCTGAGAGCCTTTGAGGGGCTGGCAAAAGGTGCCTGGCAAAGCAGGAGCTCAGCAACACGATATATGAACATATAAGAACATATATGAACACATATGAACATACATGAACATATATGAAGCAAAGACCTTTCCTAATCCCTTGGGTTCAGGTGTCCTGTGTGCATTTGCCAGCTCCCCACACCTCAGGGATGGCCGAGTGCTGCTCCCTCTGCATCCCCCAATCCATCAGCACTAATTAACAAATTACACCAGTCAAACACCAGACTGGGTAAGCTCTGCTCCTGGTGCTACCTGCACCTCAGTCATTAGTGATAACTCAATTAATTAATGAGAGCTGATCTGCCACCTGTGTGTGTGCTGCGTTCCCATTTGGGCCAGAGCAGCTCCATCAATCCCGGGTGGGATCAGTGCCCGGAATCCCTGGAAATGCTGAACCAGCTCTGATTTACAGATTGGGGTGAAGGGAACTGGTGCCATGGCTCTTTCCCAGAGCTGCCCCGTGTTTGTGTCCTGCTCCAGTCACACATGAGCAGCTCCATCAATCCCGGGTGGATCAGTGCCCGGAATCCCTGGAAATGCTGAATGATCCCTGATTTACAGATTGGGGTGAAGGGAACTGGAGCCATGGCTCTTTCCCAGAGCTGCCCCGTGTTTGTGTCCTGCCCCGGTCACACATGAGCAGCTCCATCAATCCCGGGTGGATCAGTGCCCGGAATCCCTGGAAATGCTGAACCAGCTCTGATTTACAGATTGGGGTGAAGGGAACTGGAGCCATGGCTCCTTCCCAGAGCTGCCCCGTGTTTGTGTCCTGCCCTGGTCACACATGAGCAGCTCCATCAGTCCCGGGTGGATCAGTGCCCGCAGTCCCTGGGATGCTGAATGAGCTCTGATTTACAGATTGGGGTGAAGGGAATGGGAGCCATGGCTCCTTCCCAGAGCTGCCCCGTGTTTGTGTCCTGCCCCGGTCACACATGAGCAGAATCTTTCCTGAAGGCACCATTTCCCTTCCCCGCAATGCTGACCAGGGCTGCTTTCAATTATTCCTTCCCTTCACACTCTGCATTTCCACTGCCTCCSATGAGCAATCCATCCACTCTATCCAATGACTTACCAAGATGGATTTCACATACAAGGCAAATAGATTTTGCCTCCCCTCATGATTTCCCAGCATGATTTTTTATAATTCTGCTTCCCGTGCCTTATTGGCAGCGAACCTCTCCCCACAGCAGAGCTTTCCATCTGTGCAAGGTGGATAGAAAATGTCATTGGATAAGAAAAGTAATGTTTAACGTTATTTTGCCCTGACTCTCATGGCACAGCATTTTCCGTGTTTTTTGAAATATAAAACAGGGTCAGGAAAATATTGGGGCTCTGGCACTGAGCTGCACCATCACCCTGCTACGGAGCCTTACTCTGTGTGTAAGCTCTGAGTAACTGGTGCCAGTGTGGAGCTGCACATTCTGGGTTTTACCAGACCAGCGAGCAGCAGCCATGCCAAGACAACTGTGGAAAAGCTCCTTTCCCCACGGGTTTATACTCCAGGAACTGTTGATACCAATTCAATTAAGGCTTGTGGGACAATGAAGGGTGTTGGTGCAATTAATGCATCTGCAGGTGGGACCCACAGAGGGGGAAGGAGCGGGGCTGGAGGGGCTCTGAGGGAGCAGGGTTGGCACAGGGTGGGCACAGGGTGGGCACAAGGTGGGCACAGAGTGGACACAGGATGGGCACAGAATGGGCACACACTCTCCTCTGGGTAGGGGTCTCAGGGCTCAGGGTGAGCACAGGGTGGGCAGGGCTCTGAGGGCACAGGGTGGCACAGGGTGGACATAGGGTGGGGACAGGGCAGGTACAGTGGGTACAGAGTGGGCACACAGTGGGCACAGGGTGGCTCAGGGTGACACAGGATGGGCACAGAATGGGCACAGAGGGGCACAGGGTGGGCACAGGATGGGCACAGGATGGGCTCAGAGTGGGCAGGGGTCTGAGGGCACAGGGTGGGCACAGAGAGGGCACAGAGTGGACACAGGGTGGGCACAGAGGGGACACAGGGTGGGCACAGAGTGGGCACAGAGTGGACAGGGGTCTGAGGGCACAGGGTGGGCACAGGGTGGGCACAGAGTGGGCTCAGGGAGGGCACAGGGTGGCACAGGAAGGGCACAGGGTGGCACAGAGGGGACACAGGATGGGCACATGGTGGGCAGGGGTCTGAGGGCACAGGGTGGGCACAGGGTGGGCACAGGGTGGC
>NW_026625096.1:560-5356 GCF_030028575.1 Malurus melanocephalus | reverse complement strand
GCAGCCCAGCTCCGTGTCAGCACAAACACAAAGGATATCCCGGCGAGGCTGAAGGAGCCCTCAGCAAAATCCATCTGCAGTTCACTGAGGCAGCACAGGAGAGTTCACGGGGAGTTTATCACGGAACTGCCGAGGGTTAATGGCCAGCAGAGCAGATTGAGCTGTGGGATTACTAAATAATGAACTTTTCTCTCCAATAAATTTGTCCCTGACTTATAAAAAATCAATAACCTGCTACACTTCGGACAATTTTTTCTTCTTTTGTTAGGGGAGGAATGCGGGCTCTGAGTAATTTTTTAAACTACTCTTTCATATATATAAAAATATATTTTACCCTGACCATTTATACGGAAGCTCTGATGTGCCACGTTTATTGCAGCTTCATCACCCAGATAGATTTTTATGTGGGTGCCTGGCTATTGCTTTGTTTAATCATTCCTTTCTCTCTCCTCCTTCCCTTTCCATGTTTTTTTATGGCACTTTCAGCAGTGCAGATCTGCAGGAGGGTTTTCATGGGATGTAGGATGTCAGAGAGGTCGGGTCAGCTGGGACAGAGCCCAAAATATGAGCACTTTGCAGCCGCTGAGGAGAGAAATTGAAATCATGGTTAGCACTTACAAACTGGCACATTTTCAACTCCAAGAGGAGGGAGGGCTTTTTGAAAATTSTGTTCTGTTTTTCTCCTAAGGGCAGAGGGGATGTTTCAGCTCCTGGATCAGGTCCAGGCTTTCACGGGGATGTTTGGTTGTGTTGGTTGGAAATGGGGTTTGTCTGGTGCTGTTCCTGGGACTGTTTTTGTTTCCTGAGGTTTCCACAATCCTGCTTCCCTCCAGCTCCAYGGAAAAGCCCCTCAAGTGATCACAAACAGACACTCCCAACACTCATCCCTTCAATGGGATGAAAAATCACCCGAATTGTCCCAGGGGTGAGTGTGAACCCCTGAGAAGCGGTGAAATCCAGGGGTTCTGAGAGCTCTCCGTGTCTGAGGCATTTCCAAGAGCTCTCCCACACCCCAAATCTCCTCCCATCATTCTGAACAGGGAGCAGTGCCCTGCCTGTCCCTCGAGAGCTGGGACACAGCGTGGAAGGGAAATGTCACCCTGGAGTGTCCCTGCACAGGGTCAGGAATGAGGGACGGGGACACCCCAAAGCTCAGAGCAGATGGAAATCACACGGAGCCTTTTCTGTCAGGGATTTTCACACACGAGGTGAGAGAGAGAGAATCCTCCACATGCTGTGATTCTGCTGTGAGCAGGAAAACCAAAAGTGTGAATTCCCTRAATAGGATATTTGATTTTCTGGTGATTTCATTGTGATGTTAATGAGAACAACGCCTCCTGTCAGGAGTTGTGCAGATCCACAAGGTCCCAAATGATCCCTTTTTCTCCAGGCTGAGCCCCTTTCCAGCTCCCTCAGGATTCTCCAGACCCTTCCCAGCTCCGTTCCCTGCCCTGGATTGCTCCTGGGTAAATTTGCTCCTGGGTCCTTCCTGCACTGAGGGGATCAGAACTGGGCCCATTGCAGACCAAACTGGGGCTGCTCTGGGCAGGATCAGCCTCTCACCCTGATCTGGGTTTAATGATGAGGAGCAAACCCTGACTGGGGAACAGCAGCCCCAGCCCAGGGACACAGTGAGGATCCTGCAGGGATTAAGGAAGCGCTGTTTGCCGGGGATTATCCAAGAGCAGAATGGTTTTATCGGTTACATTTCCCCCTCGCCGAGTCTCTGGGAGCTCAGGAATCGCAGCTGTCTGTGGGTTCAGCGCACTCTGTGACAGAGCACRGGGACAATTTGCACCGAGTGCAAGGGCTGAGGAAGATGAGARGGAAACAAAATCTTTTCTGTGCCCTGCATTTGCAGCAGAGATTGCCAGGAGCAATGACTTTGGCAGTCTGATTCATTGGGAGATGATTGTCTGGAGGCATCAACCCCGAGAGAGSAGAGAAACGAGAAATAATTCCGTGTTTGACAAATGCATCTTGTCACAGAGAGCAGCAGCTCCGTGCTGCAGGAGCTCCAGCCCAGGGACTTCTCCTTCGGGAACATTAATTAGGGTCAGCTTTAGGGCTGTTAGACAGGGTCCTCCTCGTGCTTTTCCATCTCATCCTAGAACTGTCCAGCTTTTGGGGTGGTCTCAGCCCTGATCCCACAGACACAGAACCACAGAACCATTAGGGCTGGAAAAAACCTCCAGAGTCCCGATGTTCCCTTCCCTTTCCCTGGGCTGGGTTTGGGATCTTTGCAGGCCAAGCTCAAACCCCTCAGGCTGGATCCCTGCCCCAATCCCTCCAGGGCAGTGTGGGGTGACACCACAGCCACTCCTGGGGCACTGGACAGAGCCTGGGACAGAGCCTGGACTAACCCTGGGGTCCTGCAAGGACAGAGCCTGGGACTAACCCTGGGGTCCTGCAAGGACAGAGCCTGGACTAACCCTGGGGTCCTGCARGGACAGAGCCTGGGACTAACCCTGGGGTCCTGCAGGGACAGAGCCTGGGACTAACCCTGGGGCTGAGTGAGTGACACCAAACTGACGTGCAGAACCCAGAATTGATACCAGACATCACTGCACCGGGACCCAAACTGGGGCATGGGCAAGGCAAGAGAGGATCAGAGCGCTCTGTGTCCCAGAGACAGCCAGAAAGGAGAGGATCTGAACTGCTCAGAAAGCAGAGGATCTGAACCCCTCAGAAAGGCAAGAGAGGATCTGAGCCCCTCAGAAAGCAGAGGATCAGAACCCGGCCATAACTCCACGCCAGAGCCTTCATCAGGAAGGATTTCCCTGGAGATTCTCCCTCAGCACTCCAGAGCTGGGCAGAGCTTTCTGCACTTGCTGGGTGGGGGCAAAACGTCCCTGGGGTGCATCCCCCGGCCCCAAGGCTTGGCCATTATCCCTTCTCATTGCTGGATTCCTTCTGATTGCTGGATTCCTTCCCATTGCTGGATTCCCTTCTATTGCTGATTCCCTTCTCATTGCTGATTCCCTTCTCATCCCTGGATTCCTTCTGATTGCTGGATTCCTTCCCATTGCTGGATTCCCTTCTCACTGCTGGATTCCCTTCTCATTGCTGATTCCCTTATTGCTGGATTCCCTTCTCATCCCTGGATTCCTTTCTCATTGCTGGATTCCATTCCCATTGCTCATTCCCCTCTCATTTCTGGATTCCTTTCTCATTGCTGATTCCCTGTTTGCAGCAAAGGTCACACCACTGGAAGCACTGGGTGGCATTTGGGAGTTTCTTTCCCAGGAGGAAAAGAGGTAAATAAAGTTTAGAGGAGGAAGAGCTTTTTGGTATTTACTCGTTATTCACACACACAAGGCACGTCAAGGTGGGAAAGCATCCCTCAAGAGATGAAAGGACAGCAGATAACAGCGGGGTTTTTATATAACTCAGGCACAACGATCTGTCAGCAGAGCAGGGTAATTATCCCAATCAGATTTCACCAAACGMGAAAATATCATGGATTTTATAAACCTTATTAACATGCAGAATGAATGCAAAACAACAAAAGGAGTCTTAAAACAAAACATTATGTTAAAATCAATATTGATTGCCAGCGATAAGTGTTATATGAGGCAGTAAAATTCCATAAAATTCCCCCCCAAAGCAAGGCTRGAGACAAATCAAAGGAGAACAAATGGTTCTAAAGCAGAGTAATCGCTTTGCAAAGCAGGGAAGGAGCGTCAAGACACTGATTTGTTCCAACATCAGTGAGCTTTATAAAAAAAAAATAAAAATCTCCCCTTGTTCTCCTGCCCCCCTGCAWCAATCCCAAATAACAGCCCCTGCAACAATCCCAAATAACACCACAATGGTGCCTTCAGGGCTGGGATCAAGGAAAGTGTCAATTTGGAAATGCAGAGCTGTGTTCAGGGGGCACAGTCTGGTTCAAGGGGCCAACAGCAGGAGCTGGAGCTGCTGAGAGAGCCCAGATCCCAAATCCCAAATTCAGGAGAAGCTGGAGCTGCTGAGAGAGCCCAGATCCCAAATCCCAAATTCAGGAGAAGCTGGAGCTGCTGAGAGAGCCCAGATCCCAAATCCCAAGAGCAGAAGGAGCTGGAGCTGCTGAGAGAGCCCAGAGGGGCCCAGAGCTGCTGCAGGGCTGGAGCCCCTCTGCTCTGGAGCCAGGCTGGGAGAGCTGGGAATGTTCCCCTGGGGAAGGGAAGGACACAGGGAGAGCTCAGAGCCCCTTTTGGGGCTGCTTTTGGGGCTCCAGGAGAGCGGGAGAGGGACTGGGGCCAAGGGCTGCTTCAATCACATTTTAGGAATCAATTCCTTATGGAAAGACGAGGCCCTGGCACGGGGTGCCCGGAGAAGCTGTGCTGCCCCCGGATCCCCAGCAGTGCCTGAGGCCGGGGACAGTGGGAGCTGTCCCCCGATGGCAGGGGGTGGCACTGGGTCATCTTTAGGGTCCTTCCAACCTGGAGGGTTCCATGATTCTGTGAGTCCATGTCCACAGCCCCACTGCCCCACATTCGGGGGTCCCACGGTCCCACACCCAGAGGTCCCAGTGCCTGGGGTGCTGTGCCCAGACCCTGTCCCCTGTCCCCTCTCCCTCTCCTCTCCCCTTTCCCCTCTCCCCTGTCCCATCCCCTGTCCCCTGTCCCCTCTCCCCGCATTTCCCGTCCCCCAGCTCCAGTTCCAGTTTCCCCAGTGTCCAGCAGTGCGTTCCTCTCTGCTCCCTCCTGTCCCCTGGGGCTGAGGGGACATGTCCAGCCTGGTGTGGGGTTTTGTGGCTGCAGTGCCACCCCTGAGCTCACAATGATGGGTTCTCTCTGGGATTTGGGGCTGCAGTG
>NW_026625096.1:0-234 GCF_030028575.1 Malurus melanocephalus | reverse complement strand
TCTGGGATTTGAGCCCCACAGTGCAGGGACAGGGCTGGGTGAGCAGCCGGGTGTGCTGTGCTCTCAGGGATAAACATCCCCATTTAGGAGCTGCGAGCTCCTCACAGGGAACAAAAAGGAAGGTAAATATTTATAGCTCAGGCTAATTTARCAAATCAGCGCGGTGAGAGAGCTGCCAGCAATTCCTTTAGTGAGTAAATCCCCCGGAGGGAGAGAGAGCATCAACAGTCCGGG
>NW_026625095.1:15368-16757 GCF_030028575.1 Malurus melanocephalus | reverse complement strand
CCCTGAATTCCTGAATCCTTGAACTCCTGAATCCCTGAATTTCTGAATCCTTAAACCCCTGAATCCCTGAATTTCTGAATTTTTGAACCCCTGAACCCCTGAATCTCTGAATTTCTGAATCTTTGAACCCCTGAATTTCTGTATTTTTGAGCCCCTGAACCCCTGAACTGTGCCACGTGGCAGCTTCTCACCGCTCACCCTGGGGCTCTCTCTGCTCTGCTCCCACTCTTCCATCTCAGCAGATCCTCCCTGTGCAATTCCAGCTGCTCTCCTCACTTTCTGTTTCCTGTAAAACAAACCCGTTTTTTTTTGGGAATGGCTGCAATCTGTGCCTGAGCTCTGCTTTTCAGGGCTGTTTGGTCCCTTTTTCACACTCAGAAAAATCCATCAGGCTGGGCTGGGGGAAGGACTGGTGGAACTGGGAATGATGGAGAGCTGAGATTTCCCACTCCCAAAAATCCCAGAAAGGGATTTCTAAAATTCCCTTTATTTCCATGACAAACACACCCCTCTGGCCCCACCCCCTCTCCCTTCTCCACCTTCACTAAAAGGGATTTAACCCATTTTCTCCCTGAATAAATTTTATATAATTTTTATATAATTTTTATATAATTTTTATATAATTTTTATATCAATTTTATATAAAAAAAAGCCAAATTTAACCTTGCAAGTTGTGCAGACTGCAGCATCACTTCCTTGCTGGAAGCATCGGTTTCCTTTCACTGGCTTGTAAACTGTGAGTAGTTCTGCAGGAGTGAGTAAATGCCTGTTTAAGATTATTTACATCAATAAATAAATATTTACCCCTTTCTTAAGCGACYAGAGCCCTTTGCAAACAGGTTTCCAATTTACAAAAATCAATTAAAATCCGATATTAAAATGTGATGTTCCCGGAGATGTCACTCAGCCTCCATTCCCAAGCCCCACATCAGCATTCCAAAAGCTCTTGCTGCTGAAAGAGCAGAAAGTTTCACCTTTGAATTTTTTATAGAGGATTAATTTTTAATTTCCAGACATCAGAGAGAGGGGGGAAGTTCCCCAGGAGCCTCTCCCGCTTCAAAGCTCGCTCCAGGCAACCGCTGGATCGAGTGCCAATTTATCACACCAGAGGCTCAGCCTGATTTTTCCTGATTTATTTTTTTTTTGTTTAAAAAAAATGTGAATGCTGAAGTTTTCTAAAAGCTGGGAAAAAGGGCTGTGGGACTGGATACCCAAAATTGAGATGGAAATGCAATCAGGGCAAATCCAATGGGGCAAACACAGAGAAATGTGAAATGTGGGCTCATTCCAAAGGAAAAGGTGAAATCCTGGAAATCAGTGACACCCATAAAAACCAACAGGTTTCAGTCCAGTTTTATTCCACAAGCATATTGACACCAGGGATTGGAA
>NW_026625095.1:7417-13553 GCF_030028575.1 Malurus melanocephalus | reverse complement strand
AACACGCTGGAATCCCACTCCTCACACAGGCAACCCTAAGATTTCTGTCTCCTTGTTTCCACGCTTGGGAAAACACACCCAGCTCAATTCTGAAAATCAAAATTCCCCAACCCAACGCGCTGGAATCCCACTCTTTACACAGACAACTCTAAGATTTCTGTCTCCTTGGCCAATCCAGATTATTTTATTGCTGTTGCCACCTCGTACATTCTGAGCCATCCCTTTCTCCTCAGTCAGTGCACCCATCCATCCCAACTGCACACAAAGCTCTCCAAACCCTGGGATCTGCCATTTCCACATTTGGGAAAACACGCCCAGCTCAATTCTGAAAATCAAAATTCCCCTAAAACACGCTGGGATCCCACTCTTTACACAGAAAATTCTAAGATTTCTGTCTCCTTGGCCAATCCAGATCATTTTATTGCTGTTGCCACCTCCTGTCCACACAGAGCTCTCCAAGCCTGGTTCAGCCTGGCTCCACGCTTGGGAAAACCAGCTCAATTCTGAAAATCAAAATTCCCCAACCCAATACTCCTCACACAGGCAACCCCAAGATTTCTGTCTCCTTAGCAAATCCAGATTATTTTCTTGCTGTTGTCACCTGGTGCATTCTGAGCAGCCCCATGTCCATCCCTTTCTCCTCAGTTACTGCTCCCATCCATCCCAACTTCACACAAAACTCTCCAAACCCTGGGATCTGCCATTTCCACACTTGGGAAAACACACCCAGCTCAATTCTGAAACCTGAGATTCTCCAACCCAACGTGCTGGAATCCCACTCTTTACACAGGCAACTCTAAGATTTCTGTCTCCTTGGCAAATCCAGATTATTTTATTGCTGTTGCCACCTCCTGTCCACACAGAGCTCTCCATGCCTGGATAAGCCTGGCTCCACGCTTGGGAAAACCAGCTCAATTCTGAAAATCAAAATTCCCCAACACAACACGCTGGGATCCCACTCCTCACACAGGCAACTCTCAGATTTCTGTCTCCTTGTTTCCACGCTTACGAAAACACGCCCAGCTCAATTCTGAAAATCAAAATTCCCCAATACAACACGCTGGGATCCCATTCTTTACACAGGCAACCCTAAGATTTCTGTCTCCTTGGCCAATCCACATTATTTTATTGCTGTTGTCACCTCGTGCATTCAGATCAGCCCCATGTCCATCCCTTTTTCCCAGCCGTGTCAGGGGTGTAAATCACAGCATCCGGAGCCCGGAGCGCGCCAGCCCCGCTGACATTTTCACAATTTAAATCATCTTGAGTAATAACCCTTTTAGGATGACGAATGCTCCTGATTTTCCTGCATTAATAACGGTGCCAAGCGGGACACGGAAGGGAAAAATCACCGGCGCACGAGGTCACATTTGAGAACGACGACGCGGGGTTTTTTAATAGGGCACAAGGGTTGCTCCCTTGGGATTTTTTTCCCCACTAAAGCAGTGCACAAATGGAATGGCTGAAATSCCAATTTTGTGTTTTTACCTGCCAGAAGCACAAATGGCTGTCTGAGTTGGAATAAGTGGCCAGGTAGCGACCGTCGGGGGCGAAAGCCACGGCAGTGATGGGTCCTTTATGGCCATGGATGGTCTGGGAAAAAAGAGCAGAATTCACATCAGAGCCCTAAATCTGCATTAGGAACACCCTGCTGTCAGTCTGATCCATTCCCAACCCATAAATCCATCCATTTATCCTCCTGGACAAGGTGAGTGAACCCCAAATCTCTCTCTTKAACCACAGTTCATTAACTGATCCCGCTCTTTAGCGCTTAAACCTGGAATCCTCGTCAATAAAATCTGCTTTGGTGAGACAAAGGTGGAAAATCAATAGGAGCAGCTCACTTGTTGCTCTTTTAGAAGTACAAACCCTTCAGGGAATGCAGTTTTGTTATTTAAAGGAAGTGCTGCTCTAATTGATGCTAATCCTCTCCAGAATTGCTGCTCAGTTGTGTTTTTCATGAGGAAACCAAGAACACCCAGATTTGTGCTGCCAATTCCAAATATTCCCAGGGAATGGAGCAGTGGAAATTCTGGGAAAAGTGATGTGGTTCCAGTTTGGAAATGCTTCATTCTGACAGGCAGCTGCTTCCTCTGCCCTGGTTTTAATGGAAATCTCTAATTTTCAGAGATTTCTATAATTTTTCTATAATTTCATCATACTGGGAAAGGCAGGTGTGGATTRCAGAACAACACCTTTAAAACGCTGCTTTAAACAACAGCAGCTTTGTAATTAATKAATTAAACCGAGCCACAATTTATTCCAAATTGGAATATTAAATCCTTTTCTGCCTTCCATATAAATCAAACTTTGCCAAGGCATCCAGGACTGAAATAAAATCAGCCCTGCACAATCCAATTAATGCTCAGATTCCTGGGATTTTAATTCTGGAAGGACCCAGGACCAAACATTATCGATTTTAGTCCAGGCTTAAAAGCAGCTTTTGCTTTGAAATAAACCCAAAAATAACTCAKGTTTCTCTTTAATCTTCCGGTGCAAATGACCCAGGTTTTAGGTACAAAAATTACAAGTATTTCTGAAATGCAGTCCTAAATATTTATGATGAATCTCAAGATKGAATCAATAAAAATGGAATATTTTTAAGTCTGTCCTCATAGACCCAAATWATGTTCCTSAAGGAAAAGAAGATAATTAAATAAYTGAGGAATTAATGGAGGGGTTTTGGGTCAGAATTTGGTACCCAGAAAGAATTTTATTAATATGGGARAATATTGGTATTTTCCCATCATCCCAAAATCACCAATCAGTCTGATTTGAGGGTTTAATTTAACATTAAACAGCAGAATATCAATATTTTCCTGGGTTACTTCACCTTTAAGTGCAGGATTTTTAATTGTGCATTGATAATTAGTAATATTAGTAATTCAGTTGGAATTTCATGTTGTTTCAGTGTTTAATTGGGCAAAAAGAGCTTGTGCTGAGTGATATCTTCACCCTGCTGCCTAATCCTTTTAATAAATAAATTCTAACTGGAATTATTAACCCTGAGTGGTTCCTTTTGGGATAAAAATTGTGCTTAATCCCGTGTGTTTGTGAGGTTTAGAGCTGGAAAAAAAACAAAACAAAAGGCACATTTGCAGCTCTGGGAACTGTTTTCCAATTGCCTGCCAAGCATCAATTATCTTTATCAAACACCAGGATCTGATCTCAGCCCAAAAGCTGGCAGGGAAGGATCAATAGTCATCATCAAATCTGCTCCAAGGGCTGCAGGGTGCTCAGGGAACAGCCAGGTTTTTTTGGGAAAAGCTGCTGGAGTTTAACCTTTGCAATGCCTGAGATTCTCCAATCCTTCATTTCACCCTAAATGGCCCTGGGATGAAGAGCAGAACCACCAAAAATCCTGAGATTTTCAACCATAAATCACAGTGAGGATTTGGCTGTTTAAACAGGATAAAAAAGAGATGAGATCCCTCAAATGAAGGAGAAATCAGGATAAAACCAGGATAAAACCAGAATAAAACCACATATGAATCTCTTTATCCCATCCTACATGGCTCTGGTATGAGAAATGGAGCCACCAAAAATCCTGAGATTCCCAAGCACAAATCACAGTGAGGATTTGGCTGTTTAAACAGGATAAAAGAGGGATGAGATCCCCCAAATGAAGGATAAAACCACACATGAATTCCCTCATCCCATCCTAAATGGCCCTGGAATGAAGAACAGAACCACCAAAAATCCTGAGATTCCCAAGCACAAATCACCAGTGAGGATTTGGCTGTTTAAACAGGATAAAAGAGGGGTGAGATCCCCCAAATGAAGGAGAAACCAGGATAAAATCACACAGGAATCCCTTTATCCCATCCTACATACACCAAAAATTCTGAAATTCCCAGCCACAAATCACAGTGAGGATTTGGCTGTTTAAACAGGATAAAAGAGGGATCAGATCCCCCAAATGAAGGAGAAACCAGGAGAAAACCAGGATAAAACCAGAATAAAACCACACATGAATCTCTTTATCCCATCCTACATTGCTGTGGATGAGGCATGGAGCCACCAAAAATCCTGAGATTTTCAACCATAAATCACAGTGAGGATTTGGCTGTTTAAACAGGATAAAAGAGGGGTGGGATCCCCCAAATGAAGGAAAAACCAGGATAAAACCACACGTGAATCCCCTCATTCCATCCTACATGGCTCTGGTGTGAGAAATGGAGCCACCAAAAATCCTGAGATTTTCAACCATAAATCCCAGTGAGAATTTGCTGTTTAAACAGGATAAAAAAGGGATGAGATCCCGCAAATGAAGGAAAAACCAGGATAAAACCAGGATAAAATCGGGATAAAATCAAAGAGGAATCCCTTCATCCCATCCTGTATCACTCTGGCACAAAGCACAGAATCACCAAAAATTCTGAGATTCCCAAGCACAAATCACAGTGAGGATTTGGGTGTTTAAACAGGATAAAAGAGGGATGGGATCCCCTAAATGAAGGAAAAACCAGGATAAAACCAGGATAAAACCACACGTGAATCCCCTCATCCCACCCTACATGGCTCTGGAATGAAGAACAGAACCACCAAAAATCCTGAGATTCCCAACCATAAATCACCAGTGAGGATTTGGGTGTTTAAACAGGATAAAAGAGGGGTGAGATCCCCCAAACAGAGAAACCAGGATAAAACCAGGATAAAACCAGGATAAAACCAGGATAAAACCAGGATAAAACCACATATGAATCCCTTCATCCCACCCTACATGGCTCTGGAGCCACCAAAAATCCTGAGATTTTCAACCATAAATCACCGGTGAGGATTTGGCTGTTTAAACAGGATAAAAGAGGGGTGAGATCCCCCAAATGAAGGAAAAACCAGGATAAAAAACAGGATAAAATCGGGATAAAATCACACATGAATCCCCTCATCCCACCCTACATGGCTCTGGAATGAAGAACAGAACCACCAAAAATCCTGAGATTTTCAACCATAAATCAACAATGAGGATTTGGCTGTTTAAACAGGATAAAAGAGGGATGAGATCCCCCAAATAAAGGATAAAACCACACATGAATCCTCTCATCCCACCCTACAAGGCTCTGGAATGAAGAACAGAGCCATCAAAAATCCTGAGATTCCCAAGCACAAATCACAGTGAGGATTTGGCTGTTTAAACAGGATAAAAGAGGGGTGAGATCCCCCAAATGAAGGAAAAACCAGGATAAAACCAGGATAAAACCAGAATAAAACCAGAATAAAACCAGAATAAAACCAGGATAAAACCAGGATAAAACCAGAATAAAATCACACGTGAATCCTTGGGAGCCACTTGGGAAATCCTCACCTGGAGCTCTCCCATCCATCCATCCACATTTTTAGGGATAAAAACAACCTAAAGCTATTGTTTTCTAAAACAGGCATGAAGTTTCTGAAGAATTCAGAGTCAGAATGGATTTCCAGAATTTGTGATGGGATTTGGGGGAATGCAGAGGTTTTTGTTGTGGTGTGGGACAGAAGCTATCCCCCATGGAATGGGGAATAAACCCATTTTCCAGAGGATTTCCCAGTTTATCCTCAGTGGGATGGGGTGGGAAATGCAGCAGAAATGCAGCAGAAAAAGCCCCAGGCAGCCCTGGGAGCTTTGGGAGCTTCCAGCAGCTGCAGGATAAATCAATAGAGGCATGGGAATGGCTCCAAACCCCATGGAAAACAGCAGCAAACCCTCACAGGGGGTTAATAAAATCATTTCAGAGGAGGAACAGGACACAGAACCTCATTTCATCATGAATTGGCTAAAAATAGATTAAAAATGTTTGTAATTGGAATCTCAGAATAGTCATAATACAACCAATATATTGTATTTTGGTATCCATCATCCTATTGATCATTCCAATTTCTCACTCAGTCCCTACAACCACCTCTCTTTAAAAAAAAAAATCAAAATTACCTGAAAGGTGAAAAAAAAAAAAACCCAAACCCAAAATGCTTTTCAGGCACAAAAATTAAAAACTTCACAAAAATTAAAAACTTCAGCTTTTCTCCAATGATGTGCTCAAGTTTGAAAAGCTGTGAGAAATAAAATAGAAAACTGGAATCTGTATCCAATAGATGGCGTTGCCCCACAATCATTTTGCTATCTCATAATTAAACCTGCAAATTAAAATAATAATAATAA
>NW_026625095.1:4804-5752 GCF_030028575.1 Malurus melanocephalus | reverse complement strand
ATTTATTGGAATATGTGGCATTTATTGGAATTCCAGCTGCAGAATCCAAGGAATTTCAACATTTGAAACCCAAAACTGCAAATCCAAATCCTTGGGGAGATCACTGTGCCTTCACCTTTGGGGTGAAACCTGGGACACTCCCCAACATCCAATGTGACATTTATTGGAATATGTGACATTTATGGGAATATGTGGCATTTATTAAATTCCAGCAGCTCAGAATCCAAGGAATTTCAACATTTGAAACCCAAGACTGCAAATCCAAATCCTTGGGGATCTCGCTGTGCCTTCACCTTTGGGGTGAAATCTGTGACACTCCCCACTAGTGTGACAATGTGGCATTTTTTTATTGGAATATGTGGAATTTACTGGAATATGTGGCTTTTATTGGAATTCCAGCAGCAGAATCCAAGGAATTTCAACATTTGAAACCCAAAACTGCAAATCCAAATCCTTGGGGATCTCGCTGTGCCTTTACCTTTGGGGTGAAATCTGTGACACTCCCCAATATCCAGTGTGACATTTATTGGAATATGTGGAATTTATTGGAATATGTGGCWTTTATTGGAATTCCAGCAGCAGAATCCAAGGAATTTCAACACTTGAAACCCAAAACTGCAAATCCAAATCCTTGGGGATATCGCTGTGCATTCACCTTTGGGGTGAAATCTGTGACACTCCCCAATATCCAGTGTGACATTTATTGGAATATGTGGCATTTATTGGAATATGTGGCATTTATGGGAATATGTGGCATTTATTGGAATATGTGACATTTATTGGAATATGTGGCTTTTATTAAATTCCAGCAGCAGAATCCAAGGAATTTCAACATTTGAAACCCAAAACTGCAAATCCAAATCCTTGGGGATCTCGCTGTGCCTTCACCTTTGGGGTGAAGCCTGGGACACTCCCCAATATCCAGTGTGGCATTTATTGGAATATGTG
>NW_026625095.1:3262-4611 GCF_030028575.1 Malurus melanocephalus | reverse complement strand
ATTCCAAATTTTGTTGGAATTTTCCAGTTAGGTTTAACAAAACCTGCCAGAAATATCTGGAATCACTCAAAAAACATGTCAGTGAGCAGATTTAAGGTTTGAAAAAGAAGCCTTGCTCTGCTGGCTCCTTGGGATTCCCAGTGCCATAGCAACTGCTCGCACGCAGGTATGAGGAGCTCTGCATGGCAGCATGAAACACAGAACAAACCCAAGTAAAAAAAAGAAAAAGATGCCAGAAAATTCCCAGTTTTCTGAGAAAATGGAAAATAAAATCCAAGTGTTTCCACTTGGAATCTCTGCAGAGATTTCCCCAGAATTTGCTACAACCTGATGGATATTTCCCTCAGCTCCACGATCCCGTCGCTGGGTGCTGGATCATTTTTACACTGGCCATAACCAGGAAATATTACCAGTAATTTTAAAATACTGGATGGTTATAAATATACACAGGAATAGGGAGATTGGGCACTAATTCCCATTTATGCTTTAARGAAAGCCACTTAAAGCATCAGGAAGGAGGAAGATCATCTCCATCAGTACCAACCTGGCAACGGGATAATTGTTCTTTCCTTGAAACTATTCAATATTTTAATAGGTTATTAAATTAAAATGGAATGGCCGACAGGTGATTACAAGAATTTATGGGTTAGACCAGTTTAAGAGGATAACTGGGATATTTATCCACSTTTAAAGATACTGGAAATGCTCCCATTTTATAAATCACCTTTTACTCATTGTTGTGTCACCTCAAAGACTTTTAATTAGGAAATCTATCCTGATCTTATCACTTCAGTGTATTGCCAGAAGAAAAGCTCACCTGCAGATGGCTGGGAAACATTCCTGAAGACCTTTTTTCTTAACTAAAGATCCTTCCAGGCAGTACATGATGATGTCCATCACCTTGGAAAAACAAAAATGACCGTCAGGTGACAATCTGTGTTTTATGATTATGAAGGTGTGAGCAGGGACACTTTCCCATAAATCAGTGTGTCCAAGCTGGTTCTGAATATTTGTTTGGGATATTTTAACCAAGAGAGGGATTTAACACAATTTAAAGTTCAAGGAATGAATTTGGCAAACCCTGCCCACCCCCAAACCCACGTTGGACAGCAGCTCCACGATCAGAGCGCAGCGTGGAGCTGGCCTCACCTCCACCAGCAGATCCACCACATCCGTGGGCATCTTCTCGATGAGGATCTCGATGACTCTGAGGATTTCTCCTTTGGCTCTGGCCAGGGTGGTGGTGTGGATGTTCTGTTGGGACTGAGTGTTGGCTGCCAGTGCTGTGTGTCTGTGAACCTGAGAGGGGACAGGAGGGAATTGTCACCTTGGTGAGTGCCTCCAGGATC
>NW_026625095.1:0-1168 GCF_030028575.1 Malurus melanocephalus | reverse complement strand
CTCTGCCACAAGGTGATTTCCCCCTTGGAAAATCACATTTAAATGTAACTTCAGAACATTTAATCACATTTAAATGTAACTTCAGAACTCCTGTGTTAGTGGAAGGTGTTCCTCCCCACGGCCAAGATCCTTAAAAGGCCCCCAGAACCAAACCAATCCAGGGAAATCTGTATGAAACAGGGCTTAATTCAAAAATACAGCCAGAAATGATTGCTACCATCATCCAAGCCTAAAAAATGCTGGGAAAACATTTTGAGCAGTTTCCCTTGGTGCAGTTCAACCTTCGGGAACCAGGATGAGCTGGGAAAGCAAAGGAGTTCCAAACACCCGAGTTTTACCCAACAGCTCGGATATTCCCTTGATTCAGCAGGGAAAAAAAAAGAAACCCACTCGTTTTCCTGGTCAATAAATGTGATTTCTTCTTTTCTATCTCAAAGCAGAAGCTTGACATAAAAGCTCTTTTGATAAAAGCTGCGGGAGAGGCGCCGGCAGCTGTGTGCGGTTATTGTGTCCGCGGTAAATCCGGCACAAAGCCGAGCTCAGCGGGGCTCCAGCGGGGTGAGATCCACACTTAACCCCCTGCACACATCGTTGCTCCATTTCTTTCCATCTCCCCCCCATCCTGGAGCTGTCAGCGATGTAACAGGCCATTTTCAATCTAAATCTTGTTATGGATTAATAAGGAAACGCTTTGGCGCTTATTATGCGATTTATCAGGAGGAAAATTGCGCCGGGCTCCTCAAGGCTCCACGCTGATCCCTTCATTTATTCCCTGCTCCGTGCAGGGAGAGCCAGACTAATCTTCCTGACAGCTAAGCATGGAGCAAAAAGACTGGCTGAATCGGATCCTGGAAGTTGGGATTTACATAAAACTGGGTTTAGGAGAGGGAAAATGGGATGGTGTCTCCTGTCAGAGTACAAGGAGTCACTGCAAACCCGACACAAAACAATGATAATCCAATTTGTCCCAACTTCTCCTGGCATGGATTCAGTCTTTACACAGCAAGAAAATGAAAACTCACATGGAATGGGCAACCTTAGAATAAAATCAGCACCCTCAATGTAGGTGGATGTGGAAACATTCCCGGGATTAAAGCAGCCCTGGGCAGCTCCTGGATATGGAAACATTCCCGGGATTAAAGCAGCCCTGGGCAGCTCCTGGATATGG
>NW_026625094.1:16668-18082 GCF_030028575.1 Malurus melanocephalus | reverse complement strand
GACGAACGGTCCCTGTTTTTTGTTTCTTTCTCTGCCTCTCGTTTTCCCTCGTTGTTCCATTTTCTATTCTGCTTTGGTAGGAACACTTACCCTTCTTTAACAATAAACAGTTCTCAGATACAATATTGCTACGGTTGCGCTTTATTTTTGTCCAAGACATCCATTAAAAAGAATCCTTCCCGATTCCCCTATTACAGGGGGATGGCACAGTCGCCCATTTGTCAAGGTCAATTCATTTGTAGTCCAGTGTATCTGATCTCAGAGGGGTACAATGAAAACATCTCAAGACATTTCTTTATAAAGGCAGCACTATCTAAAAACATTGTACCTTGAGGTGTGTAACAACCCGGTTATTTTCTGAGACTTGCACTCGACCTTGAGGAAATACCATATCTAACACTGGTGATGGGAATGTGGAAGAGAAGGTGAAAGAAAGCACAAAGCTGAACATTGATGGGTTCTTCCAGTGTCTCCATGGCAGCTGGGATCAAAGCAACCTTGCTGAGAGTCTGTCCAGGTGGGACAATATTCACTCACACCAACAAAATAACAAAGAGCTGGGCCTCTGATGTGGCTAAAAGCCATTGTGAAAAAGAGCCAAGAAAGCCAATGAGATTGAGAGAATGGCACCCACTGGGAGACAGTGGACAAAGAACTGATAATATTTCCAATGTTCACAGGATTTGTACAGAGAATGAAAATCTAAAATGTTCTAGATTTAGGAGGCTTAGCAGAACTTCCAAACTGCCAGCCTGCCCTAAAATGGCTTTGCATATGAAAGCCTATTACTTATCTACTTAAAGCACCTGATTTTGGCAGCTCTTTAAAATTAGCCCCAGATAAATCTGACATTGTGAAGAGTTGTCACCATGGTTGGAGACCCAATCTGTACTTCAGGGGTGTCACCAGGGTCTGTTGTAGACTGCTCTTCCAGCCATTCTTGCATTTGTTCATCTTTCCCAGGCATCTCCTTTTTTATTCTTATTATTTATTTTGTACAACTTTCTTCCCGTGTGCTTCTGTCCAAAATTTACATCAGCTGGCCAGGTTAAAAGCTGGTTTATAAAGCCATTAGGAAGGCAGAGCATATTCCCAGTCCTTCTCCATGCAGAGGTACAACATGTGCTGGAAGCCTGGAAAGCCAGTTAAATAAAAAGAAGGCTGTGCAGCAGGATGAGGGAGGTGATTGTCCCCCTCTGCTCTTATGAACCCCCACCTGTAGAGCTCTGGGGTCCTCAGCACAAAAATTATGTGGGTCTGCTGTGGAGACAGACTGAAAGACCTGAAGAGGAGGGGAAAAAAGGGCAATGAAGTTGTACATTATCGATCCCCTGGTGGATTTTTCTTTACTGAATTAAAATAGTTGCTGGTCTTCTTTTATTTTTACATACTTTGAAAGAATAAGATTTTGAAA
>NW_026625094.1:11395-15144 GCF_030028575.1 Malurus melanocephalus | reverse complement strand
GACTTTCTGTGCTGGATTCCTGTAGGGACCTGGTTTGGATCCTCTCTGATCACAGCAGCAGATGGTTGATCCTCTGGAGGAAATCTCTCTCTGCAGCCGTCTGCAATCTTGGGAAAGAAAATTATTGTGGCAGCAAGCTATTAATGCTTGGTAGCCTGGAAAAATACATGGGTGTGCACAAAAATGGTGTGGTAGTACCCAGCTCTAACAAGAATTTTGATGGGTGGTTCGTTTGGGAGTATGATGACTTTATTCCCTGTGAATAAATCTCTTCTGTTGCTGTTAAGTAAAACTGCTAAAGACATGTGAGCCAGGGACATAAAGCAAAATTAAAGAAATACAGATTGTGTGATAAAAGACTCTCAAGGAACTGCAATAGCTGATTACAGCAAAAATACGCTTTTGGAGTCTAAATGAGTATAACTTCTGCATTATCAAATTTTGTAACTGGCCACATAAACTGCTCAAATTGCTCTTCTTCCTCTGGAAGTTGAATCTTTTAAAGCCACTCATGGTGCAACTTTCACTATGTTCTGTGTAATACCACAGCAGTTTTATTTGGAGTTGAAATCAATGCAAGTTTGAATTCTCATATTTGTTTTCATTTCTTAGAAAACAAACAAAAACCCCAAAAGCCAAAACAACCAATGCAAAAAAATCCACAAAAAAAAAAACCAACCAAAACCCCTCCATTTAAACCCCACTCTTCTGGCTAATTATTTAGGAACAACAAGCTCAAACTCAGAGCTTGTACTTCAGAAAGTACTTTGACATACTGAGGACAAATGCTCCTACAATCCCCATTTAAGTCTTAACATTTGCTACCTTTGCTAAGATATCTTTTTGTCTTTGTTTGCAAGGCAAACATATAATTTTGTTTTGGTTACAGATGATCTTGGGAAAATACTGCCTTAAACTGGTAATACTATTTTTCATGATTGTTTTAATTTCTCTAGTTTTAGTGATTTCTTAGAAGGCTCCTTAACTGTACTTGAAGACTACCTGATCAAGACATAAATAAATAGAGCATTCCCTAACAGTAAATCTTACAATGTTGGTATTCCTCCAAGCTGAGGGAAGAGTTTAATGTCGTTGGCTGACATTTATTCACACTAATGCACTGATGTGCCTTGTAAAGGAGGAAGGATTGAGCCATCTCGTAGCCTTGATGGCAATGCCAGTCATATTGGCACGCTTAGGAAAATGTGTCTGTCACTTGACCTCTGGCTTTTACACCCTGGGGGGACTTTGTAGCATCTGTTCTGTAATGTGACCATAACTCAGGTCTATTGGCAACTGAACAGAATATTAAAATAGCACTGAAGCCAGAGAAATTAAACATGTGCTTTATTTCATGCAGTGTACAGTGATCCCATCAAGTTAATTTAGCCTCTCAGTGCAYGAATCTGAAGTCTGGTGTTTGTTTTCAGGATTTACAGACTGTTTTGGTGTCATCTGTTGAGGTGGGGGAGGCAGAAAGCTCTTCTTTGGAATTCTGACCTGTGCAGGGGAGCCTCCACCACATCTGTCAGTCAAACACTGCTACTCCTGGATGACAAAGCTGCACAAAAGGCTGTTTGCCAAACTGCTCAAGACATGAAGATAAATATCCTGTTGGTGGACAAAGGACTCTCAGTGAGGGAGGTTTCTCCAAATGCTCAGCTCAGTTATAAGCTACTGCCTTTTTATTTTGGCAGGGGCCCTCCCTTGGCGTGCTGGAGTCTCAGCTGCTGCATTTGCTGAGGATGGAGAGGAATAATGCCTGGATCCAAGGGGGCAGAGCCAGTTTCTCTAAATTCAGTGCCTGATCTCTCTGCTGTCTGAGATACAGCAAGAAAACATTCCCTGAAATACTCCTCTCCGAGCAGAATATTCAGTGAMAACAAAMRCCAAAGAATGTTCCTGGGGCAGAAGGCTCAAAATTCCTGCCAGGGTAAGGGGCCATCAGTGGGGTTCAGTGGCCAAAGAGCAGCTGAGGCACCCTCATTGCAGGAGCCTTCATTCCCTCACTATCAGGAACAGAAACTGGTCAGAGATTCCAGTTTTGTCCTATCACCTTCATGTACAGCACATATGGGTACGTGTATTAGCAAACATAAAAAAAAAAGAAAAACAAAAACAGAAAGGGTTAAAACAAGCAAAAAAGAATGTCACTGGCAAGAACTATTAACTGTAAACAATAAATAAACAAAACCGGATGTAATTTAAGTGTCTTGAGGTTGATTTTGTATGAAATCCCTTCAGTAGATGGTTCTTTGGTGGAAAGGTTTTGATTTCCCTGGAGGAAACACCAGGACAGTCTTTGGTGATTTTCTCCCCCAGTCCCACCAGTCATTGTTAAGATTTGACCTTAGGATATTGAGAGTGAGAGGATTTTGTACACCACAACTACCACAACTACCTCATTTGACCTTCTGGAAATCATCAGTTGTCAGAAATGAACGGTCTGCATCTCAATTACACTCTCAGCATAAATACATTAATTATGGAAGATGCTCGGATACATGAGGGAAATATTTGACACACGTAAGCATCACACCTTTGTAGGACTGAGTTCCTCCTTCCATAGCTTGGCCTTCTGCAAAGAATGATCCTAACAGGAAAACTTGTTTTGTTTTATCACCTATTCACTGTGAGTACATGAGATAATAATGCACAGATTGAAACAGGACTTCTTGGACCTCAGCTTTTCTACAATAAGC
This sequence comes from Malurus melanocephalus, assembly GCF_030028575.1. NCBI lineage: Eukaryota > Metazoa > Chordata > Aves > Passeriformes > Maluridae > Malurus > Malurus melanocephalus. The sequence goes on along the minus strand of NW_026625094.1, from coordinate 12,442 downwards.
TGCAGTCTCTGGTTTATGTCTTCATTAAAGAAGAGAGTGGCATGTAAGTGAGCCAGAAATGCCACGAGATGTCATAGGCAATTAAATAATCCAATTTTTTTGCTTGCATCCTGGTAGATGACACATGAATTTAAAGTAGGAGTGATTTATCAAGATTTCTAGCTTGATACATACCTTGCAGTAAATTTTTTTTTTGATGCAAAGGCAGAGACAGGATGATGCGGTGTAAAGGGAAGCATCTACTGGAAGGGGATGATTAAACAGATCTGTCCAGACAGGAATAATTTCAATATAAAAATTTACAGTGTGCTTTCTGCTGTCCCTCTACATTCAGACTCAGCTTTCCTTCAGTCACAAATTACACACATTTCCAGTGAGGGTTATTTTGTGAAATTATGTGACAGTTCAGTCATTGGTCTCTCAATCCAAAATTAACCATGGATCATCACGATTCTGGCAAATTTCGTGTGTCATGTGCATGTTAGTGTGCCTTGAGCTGATTTTGGACAGTTGTATCCCAAAATCACAACTTTTCTGTTTATAGAAAATATTAAGCATATGTTACAAAGCTGAAATCATTATTGGCAATTAATTGCAGAACATCACTCCTGTCTTTTCACCAAGGTCCATTTGCTAAGCTGAAGTCACGAAAGGTAAGATATAAAAAATTGTTTCTCCTTGTTTTTTCTATTAAGAGAGATGTAAAACTCATAAAACAAAGGCTGGCAAAAAAACTGTTCATGAAAAAGTACAGTGCTGCTGAAAGAATGTGTTGGTAAATCAATCCTTCCTGTCCCCAACCCAGTGTCTTGAGAGCAAAAGAGGAAATCATTGAAGTGTTTTTGATTCCAGAAGAAGCACATTGAAATAAAAATGATCATTATGTATTAAAATGGCTGTGAGAGTGGCAAAATGTGACTCACAGACAAGAATCAAAATCACTGGCCTGTTGAGTTGTTTGAAAAGTTTATTATTTCAAGCTCTTTTTTTCTAGAAGTACAGCATAATTTGGGCATGATACTTGCATTGTGGAGGTCTTAGGTGAGG
>NW_026625094.1:6573-10343 GCF_030028575.1 Malurus melanocephalus | reverse complement strand
AGGGCTGATTACCTTCTCTGCAATTTGTAAGGACTTGGAAAATGATCTCATATGATGGTGGTGTGCAAAGTAATGGGTTCTGTAAGCAACTAACAAACCTACTCAGGTGGAGACCTGCTGCACACAATTGATCATTCCTTTGTCTCAATGACATCCTTTAGCAAACTAAAATTTTGGAACCTTAATTTATGTCCCAGATCTGCTGGTGGAACATTAAGATACTCTGAATAAAAGACATGGAATGGCCTGCTGTTAAAAACGAGAGCCTCTTTGTCCCTGATCAATACATGTATTGCTTTTATGAATTTTTAAAATTTATTATAACAATAATACAAATATTGCTTTTATATTGTCTTGTTCTTTTTTCCTAAGACACTTGACTGCATTCATTAACATCAAAATATAGGGATGATACCTGCTGCTCTTTTTTCTCTTCCTATTTAATCAAATCTTCACTAATAATATGCCAACTGCAGAATTCCAGAATAAGAGTATGTTTTAGTCCTCAACAAGTGCCTGCGTTTTTTGAGATGCATAAGAGGAATGCACAGGATATCCTTGGACTCTTCTGAAAAAATGCATAATCGTGCTTCCCAAAATGTCATAGGTAGCACAGGGATCTCATCACCAAATAGTTTCTGTTACAGCTAAAACGTTAAAAATATTTCTGAGTTGAGTGAAATTTGGAAGTTACTGTCTGTTAAAAACTGCAAATAAGAGATGAGAAGATACTTTTTTCAGCATTTTGAAAGATAAATGTACTTATTTCAGAAGAATATTTAGTAAAAAAAAAAAAACACCTACCTGAATAAACAATAAAATAAACTTTTCCCTCCACTGCCTGAAAAATATTCTAGAGTTTCTGCCCCTCTAAAAGGGCTATAAACTCTTTTTGAATTTTCTTTTTTAAGTAAGAAACTGTATATCAGAGAATTATCAGGAGCTACTACCTGCTTTTGAGTGCAGTGTGCTGATCTGTAACTGTAGCAGTGATTGGAAAAGTGGTTGTAGAAACTGATGCTGTTCTGATTAAATGCAAAGTTTACATAATTCAAGCATTAAGCTTTAAATGAAATCTTTCAAACAGAGAAACACACAGTGATGAACTTGGAGATTATTCCCATCAGGCTATTGTGAATTCCAGTTAGAAAATAAATGAGAAATGTTCGGAGTAAAACACTTCAGTACATAAAATTTGGAAGATTTTTGATAATTCTTACTTGTGTATAAGCATACATGCTCTAATTTCTTTGTTTCCTTGTTTTTCAGAGTTTTTCAGATCTCAAGGGCAGGGTTTGAGTGCTTTTGAAATGTTGATGGCTCAGTTCTAATCCTGCTATTGAACACAGCGAGGAGTTGATCTCAGAGTGGAGGAGGAGTTGATCTCAGAGTGGAGCCAGTGAGGTCACGGCACCAGCATCTTTGTCCCTGTCCCAAGGGGACAATGCCACTCACAAAAGTTGATGCAAGTAGGTACAAATGAATTCCCAAATGTCCAAAGGAGCCCAGCATGGCCCATGTCTCTGTCACCCTTGTCTCATGGAACCTTGGGGGTTTATAATTTTATGGTTTCTGGAGCTGTACACTTCCCAAATTTGTTTCCTGAATAATTGCTCTTTCTGCATCTACAAGAGCCAGAGGGAAGTAAAACTTCTGAACACCAGAAAAGCACAGAATTGTATGTGCTGCCTGGTATTTGAGTGTAAATCCTAAATTTGGTAGGGCCATGTTGAAATACTGAGTGGCTTGAGGCTGCTGGAGCAGGTTTTCCATGGGATTTCCCATTTCCATGGGAACAGGTTGCCTGTAACACCTGCAGCTACAGGAGACTGATTTCATCAGTGCACGCTTCATCACTTCTGTGAGAGTCTCATATAGCAAAATACAAATGAATTCTGGATTTTAATGTCTACTCTGCAGGGCAAAAAGTGCACTTAATTGTAATTTTTTGAAATGCCATGAAATCAAACATTCAAAGAGCCTTTGCTTCTAAAAGGAAAAAATCCATCTGTCTTCTTTCACTATTTCTTGTAAGTTGCTTGTTTTGTGGTGCCTTTTTATTTTAGCTGATGTAGCACTTTCAATTATTTCAAATACTCTGAAAGAGCTTTGGAATATACAGATAATTAGGAACAAAACCCCGAAGCTTTCTCAGCAGCATGAAGGACACTCAGTTTCGCTTCTCCCACAGTGAGGGGCTACCCTGGATGCTTCTGCTCTGGAGAGGGACAAGGAGGGGGAGGATGGTGAGAAGTTATAGGAGGAAGGTCTTGGGTGACAATTTATGTTTGAAATGTTTTATCAGATGAATCTGAGTGCTGGAATCAGCCCCAGGAGCAAATATTTGCTTTCTCGAGTTTTACATATTTTAAAAACTCCTGTTTCTTTGTTTCATTTTAGCTTTAGGTTTTCTAACAGAAAAGACAAGCTTTTGTTGTTGTTGATGATGATTTTAGAAAATGGGCCTATCAGTGTCCTGTACAGCAGATGCCATCGAGAAATGGACAAATTTGATTAGAGGCAGTTTATCTCTTGCTAAACTGTGAAACTGTGCTAAGATGTTCTCCAAAGTGCTCCTAGAGGTGGCTGGGATAAATCACCACGGATGAGACCTGACAGCTCTAAGAATACATGGACAGAGTCGTTCATCAGTCTGAAACAGCAAGTATGGAACTGAATGGAAATTGCTAATAAAGTAGGAAATGATGTAAAAACTGCCTCCAACAACACACAACAACAGGCATAAAAATGAAAAGGAAAATCATGCTAACAAGGACTGATACAACCCTCTTCAAAACAGACACATAACAATTATCTGTCTCTATAGGAATAGGGAAAATGCCAGCTGATTTGGGCTTCTCCATTAGGGCACTCCATTAATATACCTCAGTCTACACCTCGATCATCTTCCTCTCCTGGATCCCCACCCTGGGTGGAGGGGCCAACACTGGCTGCTTGCTGGCGTGGCAGTTATGCTTAAAAAGCTTCAATTTCTGCAGGTAAAATCACATTTTCTATCCAAACATGCAGGTATCCACATCTCTAGGTGAGAATCCCATGGACAGGAATGTTGGACGTGTAGAAAGGGAGACAGAAAACATGGATTGTGAKTGCAGGAACCAGACTGCAGAGGTTTTTGTTTGTGTGACAAAACCCAGTGGGGAAAACTTAAGTGGAGTTGGAGAAACTATGGCACCCATGGATGTTTTTTCTTCCTGCTTTGCTAAGTTAACTGAAGATTATGATAGTGAGATAACTCTGTGGGCTTGGAAATAAAATTCTGGAAAAAGTAAGGCTGGGGTAGTACAAGTTCCAGTGTCAATTTGCTGTCGCAGAGCAGCACAGAGAAATCGGAGTGAATGTTAGGGAGAAGAAGAGGAAAATAAGTCTCATTGTAAAAATAGATAGGACAGAGTGAAAAAAGTGGTGGTCATCTATACTGTAAGAAATGGTTTTGTTTTTTTTTTCTCTCAGTATATGCATTATTATGATTGTGAAGTAAGCAGAATTGGGATTTTAGAGATTAATTGCCATCCCTATTGGTTCTGTTCATGTACCCCTATCAAAACCACTTTGCTTTTAAATAACACATGCTCCTTACTCTTCTGGTCCCTTGGACATGTGCAGGGATTATGTTGGTGTGGTCATTGTCTCCATGGCCTAAAACTCTCTTCCCTGCATTACATGAACCTTTTCCTTTGTGCAAACTAGGCTAAATGTAAGTTTATAAACGGCTCTTTATTTATTTGCATTTGATGAAACTGAATCCA
>NW_026625094.1:3652-4931 GCF_030028575.1 Malurus melanocephalus | reverse complement strand
GAACATTGTTAAAAGAGATCTGCAGTGACACCAAGTTAAAAATCTCATTTGCAGAACTTGCCAGGCTGGAGAGACAAAAAAATATATGCAAGACACAGAGATCACGGGGAAGATGTGCAGAAGGCCTTTGTTCATGTGCCTTCAGTTGCAATAAAAGAAGGCAAATTCTTACTACTATGATGGACTCCATAGAAGCGTGGTTATAATCTGAATCATGGTTATAATCTGAAGCATGGTTATAATCTGACATAAGCAGAGGTGATTTTTATGCCCCTGCACACACAGGTGATGGGGTGGAGGTGGGTACATGAGGGGACTGAAAAGAATGTGGTGACTGTGACTCACTCAAGGTCATGGGGAAAGTCAGTGACAGAACTCTCCCACAGCTAAAGGAGGCTTTTCTACTTTATTGGAGGGTTCTAAAGCTGCTTTGTACCAGCAGCATTCCCGTTGCTGTACGAGACAAATGACCTCGTGTTGAGAGAGAGGAAAAAGGCAAGTTCCTGTCAATTAGAAGATCACTGATGATGGATGCAGTTATTGTCTCAAGTGAAAGCAACATCATGCAGGACACATTTTTCACTGGCCCATCTGCAGCGATAAGAACCTCAGCAGAAGGCTTTCATCTCTGCAGCTGATGAGGAACTGTCTTTTCCTGAGACATGGTGAGTTATTAAGCCTTGAACATTCTGCTGCACCTGAGATAAAACCTGGGGTGTGCACAGGTGGGACCCACACTGCCTGTGCTGTGTCTCCTGTACCTGTTCCATCCAGCCTTTACAAGCAGAGTTCATGCCCCCTGATGTTTTAATCAGCCTCAATCTCCTTGATTAATGACAAATGTGTGTGCTCTGTGCCAAGGGAAAACAGCCAAGAGATTGCTTGCAAATCTATTTCAAATTTACCAGGAGTCAATATAGTAGAGTATCAAAGAAACAAAAGGAATAGTGAAAGTAAAAGGGGAAATGGTTAACCTGGACCAGGAAAAGAATTCTTATTTTGAGATGTCACTGTCTTGTCTCAAGGGAAACGAACAGTTCCCACTTGGGGCTTTGGAACTGGAATTTAATTTGTGTTGTCAGAGTCACTGCAGAAAGCAGAAATGATTCTTTAGTAAGTCTGGCTTTATTTCCCCTCATTTTTAAACCCCATTTCCACTGGCAGGCACATAGCCTTGGCCATAGCAATGCTCATGATGCCCCAATTATTTTTCTTTATAATCCAAGTATGAGCCTGAGCCCAAACCTTAAGCAGATCTGGAGCAAGTGGCTGGCACTGA
>NW_026625094.1:0-862 GCF_030028575.1 Malurus melanocephalus | reverse complement strand
TAAATCATACCAGAGGTTAACCAGCTGACAGATCTCCAAGTGATAACCTCTCATTTCTTCTTCTAGCTTTAGTTTCAGCTTGATTCTTGTACCTCTGACAACTTTAAGCCAAAAATGGGCTGASCAAAAGCTCTTGAAACAGCTACAAAGGAGTTTAAATCAGCTGTTCTTTGACACCAGGGACCWGAGACTTTCCTGTACTGTGCTGYTAGAACCACAKTTAGCACATSSYCTTYGTCAGGGAAAATGATTTAAGGTGGTTCTCGTCGTGGTTGTGTGTAAATTACTTGTAGAATGGTGTTTGTATTCATGAAATGCTGTAATGAGGGAAAGCTCTGCAGAGCAGACACGGCTCCCCTTGGTCTGGGAGGAAATGTGAGGAAATGAATGATGGAGCAGCAAGAGCTGAGCCCCACAGCTCTGCAAATCTTTCCAGCAAGGCAGCTCTGCATTGGGTCAGCGTTTAAATATGAATTAGTGTCAGCAGCAGTGCCCTGGATGTGTTGTTTGTGTTCTTCRTGGTTTATGAACTCACCTACTTTCAGTATTTATTTAGATTTTCATTAAAAAAACAAAACAAAACAAAAGCCAAACAAACTGGGAGTGATGTAATCCCTCATGATTAAAACTTCATTACTGGCTTCGTGAGRAGCAGTCAGTGACTGAGTCTCGTGTGATCACKGCCTTTTATTGCCTTAGTTTTTTTCAGATGCACACTCTGCATTCATTCAAGGGTTAATCTTTTGAGCCCGCATTTAATGCTGACCCTTGTTTGCACAGTGAGGTGGTTTTAACTCAGACATGCCAAGTGCAGAATACAAAATCTTCCACAAATTGACTTCCTGTATTAATTAGACTGTTT
>NW_026625093.1:17384-19258 GCF_030028575.1 Malurus melanocephalus | reverse complement strand
GGTGGGATTTTTGGTGTTTTTGGGGTCGGGTCAGTTTTTAGGATTTGCTGACCCCACAAACCCCGATCCCACAGCCGAGTTCATCAATTGGCCGCCAGGGGGCGCTGTTTTTATAGGCGCATTTACAGGATTTCTGGCTGATTTTCACCATTTCAGAGCCGTTTTTTGGGGTTTTTGGGTGGGATTTTTGGGGTTTTTGGGGTCGGGTCAGATTTTAGGATCTCCTGACCCCACAAATCCCGATCCCACAGCCGAGTTCAGCATTTGGACGCGCGAGGCCGGCGCCGGGGGGCGCTGTTTTTATAGGGGAATTTACGGGATTTTGGGGCAGATTTTCTCCATTTTGGAGCCATTTTTTTGGGTTTTTGGGGTGGGGTTTTTTGGGGGGTTTTTGGGGTCGGGTCAGTTTTTAGGATTTGCTGACCCCACAAACCCCGATCCCACAGCCGAGTTCAGCATCGGCACCGCCAGGGGGCGCTGTTTTTATAGGGGAATTTACGGGATTTCGGGGCGGTTTTGGGGTGGTTTTTTAGGATTTTTGGGTGGGATTTTTGGGGTCAGGTCAGTTTTTAGGATTTCCTGACCCCAAATCCCCCGATCCCACAGCCGAGTTCATCAATTGGCCACCAGGGGGGCGCTGTGTTTATGGGGTTTTGGGGCGGATTTTCTCCATTTTGGAGCCATTTTTTCGAGGTTTTTGGGGTTTTTTGGGGGTTTTTGGGGTTGGGTCGGTTTTTAGGATTTCCTGACCCCAAATTCCCCGACCCCACAGCCGAGTTCAGCATTTGGACGCGCGAGGCCGGCGCCGGGGGGCGCTGTTTTTATAGGAGTATTTATGGGATTTTGGAGCCGTTTTTTTTCGGATTTTTTTGGTGTTTTTGGGGTCGGGTCGGTTTTTAGGATTTCCTGACCTCACAAACCCCGATCCCACAGCCGAGTTCAGCATTTGGATGCGCGAGGCCGGCGCCGGGGGCGCTGTTTTATAGGAGTATTTATCGGATTTCGGGGCGGATTTGGGGTGGTTTTTGGGGGGTTTGGGATTGGATTTTTGGTGTTTTTGGGGTCGGGTCGGTTTTTAGGATTTCCTGACCCCATAAACCCCGATCCCACAGCCGAGTTCAGCATTTGGATGTGCGAGGCCGGCGCCGGGGGGCGCTGTTTTTATAGGGGAATTTACGGGATTTCGGGGCGGTTTTGGGGTGGTTTTTGGGGTTTTTGGGGTGGGATTTTTGGGGTTTTTGGGGTCGGGTCAGTTTTTAGGATTTGCTGACCCCACAAATCCCGATCCCACAGCCGAGTTCAGCATTTGGACGCGCGAGGCCGGCGCCGGGGGCGCTGTTTTTATAGGAGTAATTACGGGATTTCGAGGCGGTTTTGGGGTGATTTTTTTGGATTTTGGGGTGGGATTTTTGGTGTTTTTGGGTCGGGTCAGTTTTTAGGATTTGCTGACCCCCCAGTCCCGATCCCACAGCCGAGTTCAGCATCGGCACCCGCCAGGGGGCGCTGTTTTATAGGGGAATTTACGGGATTTTGGGGCGGATTTTCCCAATTTCAGAGCCGTTTTTTGGGATTTCGGAGCCATTTTTTTTAGGTTTTGGGGTGGGATTTTTGGGGTCGGGGCAGTTTTTAGGATTTCCTGCCCCACAAAATCCCCCGACCCCACAGCCGAGTTCATCAATTGGCCACCAGGGGGCGCTGTTTTTATGGGGTTTTGGGGCGGATTTTCTCCATTTTGGAGCCGTTTTTTCGAGGTTTTTGGGGTTTTTTTGGGGTTTTTGGGGTCGGGTCAGTTTTTAGGATTTGCTGACCCCACAAATCCCGATCCCACAGCCGAGTTCAGCATTTGGACGCTCGAGGCCGGCGCCGGGGGTCGC
>NW_026625093.1:15361-16362 GCF_030028575.1 Malurus melanocephalus | reverse complement strand
GTTTTTATGGGGTTTTAATAGGTTTTAAAGGGTTTTTTAAAGGGGTTTTTGTGCGGTTTTTATGGGGTTTGGGAGGGGTTTTAGGATATTTTTGGGTCCCCTAACCCGTTCTCTCCCCCAGGTGACTACGAGGTGTCGGTGAAGTTCAACGACGAGATGGGGACAGTGACATTTATGGGATTTCCATAGGATTTAATGGGATTTCTATAGGATTTTACCATTTTAAATGGGATTTTTTTTTTAATTCTACCATTTTTAATGGGATTTTTTTTGATTTTGGGATATTTCCCCCGCAGGTGATTACGAGGTGTCGGTGAAGTTCAACGATGAGATGGGGACAGTGACATTTATGGGATTTTACCATTTTTAATGGGATTTCTATAGGATTTTACTGTTTCTAATGGGATTTTTATGGGTTTTTTTTTGATTTTGGGATATTTCCCCCCCAGGTGACTACGAAGTGTTGGTGAAGTTCAACGACGAGATGGGGACAGTGACACAGTGGGGTTTTATGGGGTTTTTAATAGGGTTTTTATAGGATTTTAGGTTTTTTTTTCTGGGATTTTATTGTTTTTAATGGGATTTTTTTAGGATTTTTGGGTTTTTTGGGATATTTTTGGGATCCCCTAACCCATTTTCCCCCCGCAGGTGACTACGAGGTGTCGGTGAAGTTCAACGACGAGAGGGGGACAGTGACATTTATGGGATCTCCATAGGATATTACCATTTTAAATGGGATTTTTGTAGGATTTAATCATTTTTAATGGGATTTTTATGGGATTTTTTTTATTTTAGGATATTTTTGGGGTCCCCTAACTCCCATTTCCCCCTGCAGGTGACTACGAGGTGTCGGTGAAGTTCAACGACGAGATGGGGACAGTGACATTTATAGGATTTTACAGTTTTTAATGGGATTTTACCATTTTAAATGGGATTTTTATAGGATTTTACCATTTTTAATGGGATTTTGATGGGATTTTTTTTGATTTTGGGATATTTCC
>NW_026625093.1:11886-13309 GCF_030028575.1 Malurus melanocephalus | reverse complement strand
AGATTTGGGGTTTTTCGGGGCAGATTTGGGGTCAGGAGAGGCAGAATTTTTTGGGGTTTATTCAGTCAGTTTTTAGGATATTCTCAGTCAGTTTTTATGGTGGTTTCCAGTCAGTTTTTGGGGTATTTTAGCCCCGTTTTTAGGATAGTCTCAGTCAGTTTTTGGGGTATTTTCAGTCAGTTTTCGGGACATTTTTCAGTCAATTTTTAGGATATTCTCAATCAGTTTTTAGGATATTTTCAGTCAGTTTTTGGGGTATTCTCAGTCTGTTTTTAGGGTATTTCCAGCCACTTTTGGGGTCTCTCAGCCCCATTTTTGGGGTATTTTTCAGTCAGTTTTTAGGATATTCTCAGCCCAGTTTTAGGGTGGTTTCCAGTCAGCTTTTGGGGTATTTCAGCCCCATTTTAGGATATTTTAGCCCAGTTTTTGGGGTATTTTAGCCCAGATTTTTGGGGTATTTTCAGCCCCATTTCAGGATATTCTCAGTCAGTTTTTTGGGGTATTTTCAGTCAGTTTTTGGGGTATTTTAGCCCAGTCTTTAGAGTGGTTTTTAATCACTCTTTAGGATATTCTCAGTCAGTTTTAGGGGTATTTTAGCCCAGTTTTTAGGGTCTTTTCAGTCAGTTTTGGGGTAGTTTTTTGGGTATTTTCAGTCAGTTTTTGGGGTGGTGTTCAGTCAGTTTTTGGGGTATTTTAGCCCAGTTTTTGGGGTATTTTTGGTCAGTTTTAGGGTCCCCCTGCCCATTTTTGGGGTATTTTAGCCCCATTTTTAGGGATATTCTCAGTCAGTTTTTGGCGTATTCTCAGTCAGTTTTTGGGGTATTTTCAATCATTTTTCAGGATATTTTCAGCCCCATTTCAGGATATTTTCAGTCAATTTTTAGGATATTTTCAGTCAGTTTTTGGGGTATTTTCAGTCAGTTTTCGGGGTATTTTAGCCCAGTTTTTGGGGTGGATTTGAGGCAGTTTTTAGGATATTTTCAGTCAGTTTTTAGGATATTTTAGCCCAGTTTTTGGGGTATTTTAGCCCCGTTTTTAGGATATTCTCAGTCAGTTTTTGGGGTATTTTCATCCCATTTTTAGGGTATTTTTCAGTCAGTTTTTTGGGGTATTTTAGCCCAGTTTTGGGGTCCCCCCGCCCGTTTTTGGGGTGTCTGCGCTGCCCCGTCCCCGCCCAGCCCGGGGGTCCCGGGGGTCTCTCTCGTGTCTCCGCTAAAGGCTCTGAACAGTGGGGGGGGCGGGGGGGGAGGGGCTTTACCGGGACCCAACGGCCCCCAAAAAACCCCAAAAAACCCCAAAATTGGGGGTCTCGGGGTCCCCGATGGCTCCCGGTAAACACCCCCACCCCAAAGGTAAGTGGGGTCCCCAAAATCCCCTCCAAAATTCCCCAAAATTCCCAAAATCCCCAAATCCCCAAATCCCC
>NW_026625093.1:8177-9382 GCF_030028575.1 Malurus melanocephalus | reverse complement strand
GCCGGCCTCGTTCGCCGTCAGCCTCAACGGGGCCCGGGGGGCTCTGGACGCCAAAGTTCACAGCCCCTCGGGGGCCCTGGAGGAGTGTCACATCTCCGAGGTCACCGAAGGTGAGGGGACACCAAAAAATAAAAAAAAACTGAAAAAAATCCCATAAAAATCAGCCAAATCCCATAAAAATCCCATAAAATCCTCTTTATCCCCACCCCCTGGCGGTGTCACATCTCCGAGGTCACTGAAGGTGAGGGGACACCAAAAAATAAAAAAAAACTGAAAAAAATCCCATAAAAATCCCATTAAATCCCATAAAAATGGGCCCAAATCCCATAAAAATCCATCTATTCCTATAAAAATGGGCCCAAATCCCATAAAGATCCCAATCCCTGGGTGGTGTCACATCTCCGAGGTCACTGAAGGTGAGGGGACACCAAAAAATAAAAAAAAACCTGAAAAAAATCACCTATTCTTATAAAAATGGGCAAAAATCCCGTAAAAATGGGCCCAAATCCCATAAAAATCCCAATCCCTGGGCGGTGTCTCATCTCCGAGGTCACTGAAGGTGAGGGGACACCAAAAAACTGAAAAATTCCAGAAAAATTCCCATAAGAATTGGCCAAATCCCATAAAAATGAGCCCAAATCCCATAAAAATCCCATAAAATCCTCTTTATCCCCACCCCTTGGAGGAGTGTCACATTTCCGAGGTCACTGGAGGTGAGGGGACACCAAAAAATAAAAAAAAAATTGAAAAAAATCGCATGTTCCTGTAAAAATCTATAAAAACCAAAAAAAATCCTATAAAAATGGGCCCAAATCCCATAAAAATTGGCCCAAATCCCATGAAAATCAACTCAAATCCCATAAAAATCCCATAAAAATGGGCCCAAATCCCATAAAAATCCCAATCCCTGGGTGGTGTCACAGCTCTGAGGTCACTGAAGGTGAGGGGACCCCAAAAAATAAAAAAAAACCTGAAAAAAATCGCATTTTCCTATAAAAATCTATAAAACACTAAAAAAATCCTATAAAAATCGGCCCAAATCCCAGAAAAATCCCATTCAATCCCATAAAAATCCCAATCCCTGGGTGGTGTCACATCTCCGAGGTCAGCGAAGGGGAGGGGACATTGAGGGGACCCCAAAAAACAAAAAAAATCCAGAAAAAATCAAATGTTCCTGTAAAAATGGGCAAAAGTCCCATAAAAAT
>NW_026625093.1:5148-6417 GCF_030028575.1 Malurus melanocephalus | reverse complement strand
GGGAATTTTGGGGGTTTTATTGGGGTGGGAGAGCCAGGACAGGCCGGGGACCCGGGTTTAGTCTCGGCCTACGGGCCCGGCCTAGAGGGCGGCACCACCGGTACGAGATTTGGGGAAAAAAAATGGCAATTTGGGGTAAAAACCAGGAATTTTGGGGATTTGTGGGGGTGGGAGAGCCAGGACAGGCCGGGGATCCGGGTTTAGTCTCGGCCTACGGGCCCGGCCTAGAGGGCGGCACCACTGGTATGGAAATGGGAGGAAAAAATGGAAATTAATGGGAATTTTGGAGAAAAAAATAGGAATTTGGGCAAAAAAATCGGAATTTGGGAGGAAAAAGAGCAAATTTGGAGGGTTTTTGGGGTGGGAGAGCCAGGACAGGCCGGGGATCCGGGCTTAGTCTCGGCCTATGGGCCCGGCCTAGAGGGCGGCACTACTGGTATGAAAAACGGAGAAATTTGGGGAAAAAAGTGGGAATTTCGGGTGAAAAAATGGGAATTTGATGAGTTTATTGGGGTGGGAGAGCCAGGACAGGCCGGGGATCCGCGTTTAGTCTCGGCCTACGGGCCCGGCCTGGAGGGCGGCACCACCGGTATGAAAAACGGAGAAATTTGGGGGAAAAATGGGGAATTTGGGAGGAAAAACACAAATTTGGGGAAAAAATGGGAATTTGGGGGGAAAATGGAAATTTTGGGTGAAAAACCAGGCATTTTGGGGATTTGTGGGGGTGGGAGAGCCAGGACAGGCCGGGGATCCGCGTTTAGTCTCGGCCTACGGGCCCGGCCTAGAGGGCGGCACCACCGGTATGGAATTGGGGGAAAAAATGGGAAATTGGGTGGAAAAAATGGGAATTTTGGAGGAAAAAGAGCAAATTTGAAGGGTTTTTGGGGTGGGAGAGCCAGGACAGGCCGGGGATCCGGGCCTGGTCTCGGCCTACGGGCCCGGCCTAGAGGGCGGCACCACTGGTACGAAATTAGTGTGAAAAACGAGAAATTTGAGGGGAAAATGGGGAAATTTGGAGGAAAAATAGGGAATTTAGTGGAGGAAATGTGGATTTTGCAGAAAAAAATGGGAATTTTGGGGGGTTTATTGGGGTGGGAGAGCCAGGACAGGCCAGGGATCCGGGTTTAGTCTCGGCCTACGGGCCCGGCCTAGAGGGCGGCACCACCGGTACGGAATTTGGGAAAAAATGGGAAATTGGGGGCGGAAATAAGAATTTTGGAGAAAAAAATGCGAATTGGGGGGAAAATGGGGAATTTGGAGACAAAAATG
>NW_026625093.1:0-3274 GCF_030028575.1 Malurus melanocephalus | reverse complement strand
ACCAGGGAACGGTCCTAAAAATAACGGGAATGGCCCCAAAACGGTCCCAAAACGGCCCCAAATACCCTGAAATGGCCTTGAAAACACGGGGAATGGCCCCAAAAATACGGGAATGGCCCCAAAACGGCCCTAAATACTTGGGAACGGCCCTAAAAACACGGGGGAATGGCCAAAAAAATACGGGAATGGCCCCAAAATGGCTCCAAAACAGCCCCAAAATGGCCCTAACTACCCGGGAACCCCTAAAACGGCCCCAAATACCCGGGAACCCCTAAAACGGTCCTAAATATACCCGGGAGTGGCCCTAAATACCTGGGAACAGCCCCAAAACGGCCCCAAAACGGCCCCAAATACCCGGGAACCCCTGAAATGGCCCTAAAGACCCAGGAACGGCCCTAAAAATAACAGGAATGGCCCCAAAATGGCCCCAAAGCGGCCCCAAATCGGCCCTAAATACCCTGAAATGGCCCAAAAAATACGGGAATGGCCCCAAAAACGGCCCTAAATACCCAGGAACGGCCCTAGAAACAACGGGAATGGCCCAAAGACACTTGGAATGGCCCCAAAACGGCCCTAAATACCCGGGAACCCCTAAAATGGCCCTAAATACCCGGGAAGGGTCCTAAAAGCACGGGGAATGGCCCTAAAAATATGGGAATGGCCCCAAAACGGCCCCAAAAAACACCAAAACAGCCCTAAATACCCGGGAAGGACCCTAAAAACAACGGGAATGGCCCTAAATACCTGGGGAATGACTCAAAAAATACAGGAACGGCCCCAAATCGGCCCTAAATACCTGGGAAGGGCCCTAAAAACAACGGGAACAGCTCTAAGACACTGGGAATGGCCCCAAAACGGCCCTAAATACCCAGAAACGGCCCTAAAACAACAGGAACATCCCTAAAAACACGGGGGAATGGCCCAAAAAATACGGGTATGGCCCCAAAATGGCCCCAAAAACCCCAAAATGGCCCTAAATACCCGGGAAGGGCCCTAAATACCTGGGGAATGACTCAAAAAATATGGGAACGGCCCCAAATCGTCCCTAAATACACAGGAAGGGCCCTAAAAATAACAGGAACAGCCCTAAGACACTGGGAATGGCCCCAAAACCCTGAAATGGCCCTAAAAACAATGGGAACGGCCATAAAACACTGGGAATGGCCCTAAAAATATAGGAATGGCTCTAAAACGTCAGGAATGGCCCTAAAAATATCTGGAACACTCCTAAAACACTGAAACGGCCCTAAAACAACGGGAATGGCCCTAAAAACACTGGGAAAGGCCCCAAAAACCCAGGGTGGGCAGGTTTGGGGGTTTAGGGTTTGGGTTTTTTTGGGGATTTGGGNCCAAAAAATACTTGAAAGAGCCCTAAATTAGCCAACAAAAAACCCCAGAAAACCCCAAAAATTCCAAAAAACCACCAAATTTCCGCAACCCTCGTCAACACCTGAAAACTTCCCAAAAAACACCCGAAAAAAACCTTAAAAATAATCAAAAACCTTTAAAAATCACAAAATATCATCCAAAAATTCCCAGAAAAATCCGGAAAAATTTAAAAAATCCAAAAAAATGCCCTAAAATCCCAATTTTTTCTCCCGCAGGGAATAACATGCTCCTGGTGGGGGTTCAGGGCCCCCGAAATCCCTGCGAGGAGATCGTGGTGAAGCATTTGGGCAACCAACTGTACAACGTGGGCTACCTGCTGCGCGAGCGCGGCGACTACGTCCTGGTGGTGAAATGGGGCGAGCAGCACGTGCCCAACAGCCCCTTCCGCGTCACCGTGCCCTGAGAACATCCAAAACCAGATCCAAAATCCCAAAAAGTCCAGAAAAGTTGAGATGAGTTGAGAAAAAGTTGAGAAAAGTTGAGAAAAAGTTGACTGAAGTCATCAAAAGTTGACCGAAAGTCATCAAAAGTTGAGAAAAATCATTAAAAGTTGACTGAAGTTGACCGAAAGCCATCAAAAGTTGACTAAAGTTGAGCAAAAGTCATCCAAAAGTTGATCCAAAGTTGACAGAAGTCCCCAAAAGTTGACCAAAGTCATCAAAAGTTGAGAAAAATCATTAAAACTTGACTGAAGTCATTGCAAAGTTGACCAAAGTCATCCAAAGTTGACTGAAGTCCCCAAAAGTTGAGTGAAAGTCATCAAAAGTTGAGGAAAATCATTAAAAGTTGACCAGAAGTTGTAAAAAGTTGACAGAAGTCCCCAAAAGTTGACCAAAGTCATCAAAAGTTGACTAAAGTTGATCAAAAGTTGACAAAAAAGTTGCCAAAAGTTGACTAAAGTTGAGCAAAAGTCATCGAAAAGTTGATCAAAAGTTGACAGAAGTCCCCAAAAGTTGAGAAAAATCATTAAAAGTTGACTGAAGTCATCGAAAAGTTGACCAAAGTCATCCAAAGTTGACTGAAGTTGAACAAAAGTCATCAAAAAGTTGATCCAAAGTTGTAAAAAGTTGACAGATGTCCCCAAAAGTTGACCAAAGTTGAGCAAAAGTCATTGGAAGTTGACCAAAAGTCAACAAAAGTCACCAAAAAGTTGTAAAAAGTTGACAGAAGTCCTCAAAAGTTGACCAAAGTCATCCAAAGTTGACCAAAAGTTGAGAAAAATCATTAAAAGTTGAACTAAAGTCTTTAAAAAGTGGAATAAAAGTCATCGGAATCAACAAAAGTCATTGGAAGTCGACTAAAAGTTGTTCAAAGTTGACAAAAGTCCCCAAAAGTTGACCAAAGTCATCGAAAGTTGACAAAAATGGTTAAAAGTTGACCAAAGTCGTCAAAAAGTCATCGAAAAGTTGACCCAAGTGGTCCAAAGTCATCGGAAGTTGTCAAAGATGTCCCCAAATGTCCCCAAATGTCCTCAAAAGTCCTCAAAAGTCATCGAAAGTTGACCAAAAGTCATCGAAAGTCGTCAAAAGTCGTTTAAAAGTCGACAAAATTCATCAAAAGTCCTCAAAAGTCATCGAAAGTTGACCAAAAGTCATCGAAAGTTGACCAAAAGTCGTCAAAAATCGTTTAAAAGTCGACAAAAGTCATGGAAAGTCCCGAAATGTCCCCAAAGGTCCTCAGAAGTGCTCCAAAGTCATCGAAAATCATTCAAAGTTGATCAAAGTCATCGAAAATGGACAAAAATCATCAAAAGTAGAGAAAAATTGTCAAAAATTTGTTAAAAATCATCGGAGGTCAACTCAAATCCTCAAAAGTCGTTGAAGGATCTCGAAAGTTGTCGAAAAATGGTCAAAAGTTGTTCAAAATCCTTAAAATTTCACCCCCC
>NW_026625092.1:19697-20392 GCF_030028575.1 Malurus melanocephalus | reverse complement strand
ATATCGGGACACTGTGATATCAGATACTAGGATACCGGAATATTCTAATATTGGATACTGGGATTCTGGGATRCCRGGATATCGGRATACTAGGATATCAGATACYGTGATATTGGGTGCTGGGATGTCATGATATTGGATTATTGGGATACCAGCATATTGGGATACTGGGATATCGGCATATCATGATAGCGGGATATTGGGATGCTGTAATACCGGGATATTGGGATATCAGATACTGTGATATTGGATACCAGGATATCGTGATATTGGGATATCGAGATACCAGGATACCGAGATACTGTGATATTGGCATATTGCGATAGCGGGATGCTGTGCCGTGAATCCCAGTGCCAGGGCGGCCATGGCCCAGCAGCCAGGACAGGGTGACAGCCCCCGGCCAGAGCACACAGGTTTATTCCATTATTCAGTTATTCCATTATTCTGTTATTCCGTTACTCCATTAGCTCCCGCTTCCCGCCATAACCGCATTAACGGAGTCCATAAAAGCTGCGCTGGCGGGAGCGGGGYGGGCAGGGCCGGACAGGGAAATGAGGGCCGGCAAATCGCATTAGAGCGGCCGGCGGTGCCTGGCATGGCCAGACGGGGGGACAGAGCCCACACGAGCCGTGGCTGGGGCGGCCAAAGGGTTTGGGGTGGCCTGGGGACACAAATCCTGCCCTAAATGTGACCCC
>NW_026625092.1:15079-17265 GCF_030028575.1 Malurus melanocephalus | reverse complement strand
GGGCGGGGCCGGGCGGCGGCGGCGGCGCTGACCGCGCTGTCCCCGGGCAGGGGGCCATGGCCCCGCTGGCCGCCCTGCTGCTGGCCGCCCTGCTAGCCCCGGGCCGGGCGTGCCCGGAGCCCTGCGCTTGCGTGGACAAGTACGCGCACCAGTTCGCCGACTGCGCCTACAAGGAGCTGCGGGCCGTGCCCGCGGGGCTGCCCGCCAACGTGACCACGCTGAGCCTGTCGGCCAACAAGATCGGCTCGCTGCCGCGCGGCGCSTTCGCCGAGGTGGGCCAGGTGAGCTCGCTGTGGCTGGCGCAYAACGAGATCGCCACCATCGAGCCGGGCGCGCTGGCCGTGCTGGCGCAGCTCAAGAACCTGGACGTGAGCCACAACCGGATCGCCGAGTTCCCCTGGCAGGACCTGCGCAACCTGAGCGCGCTGCAGCTGCTCAAGATGAACCACAACCGCATGGCYTCGGTGCCCCGCGACGCCTTCCGCGCCCTGCGCGACCTGCGCTCGCTGCGCATCAATGACAACCGCTTCGCCACGCTGGCCGAGGGCATCTTCGACTCGCTGGGCTCGCTGTCGCACCTGCAGATCTACAACAACCCGTTCGAGTGCTCCTGCGCGCTGCGCTGGCTCAAGGGCTGGATGGAGAGCACGCTCATCTCCATCCCCGAGAAGGACTCCATCGCCTGCGCGCTGCCCGAGCGCCTGCGGGGGGTGCCGGTGGCCAAGATCCCGGAGCTGGCGTGCGCCGCGCCCACCGTCAGCCTCAGCTACACGCCCAACGCGGACGCGGCCGAGCTGCCGGACGGGCTGGTGCTCAGCCTGCACTGCGCCGTGACCGGCTCGCCGCCGCCCGAGGTCACCTGGAAGATCCGCACGGGCTCCGGCCAGAGCCTGGAGCTGGGCGTGGACGGCGCGGGCAAGGAGGAGGCGGCGGCGCCGCGGGAGCCCGAGCGCTTCCTGGTGTTCAAGAACGGCACCCTGGTGATCCCGCGCCTGAGCAAGCGCGAGGARGGCACCTACACCTGCGTGGCCACCAACGAGCTGGGCACCAACAGCACCTCGGTCAACGTGGCGGTGGCGGGCGCGCAGAAATACCCGGCGCAGCCGCCCGGCGCCAAGGGACGCGCGACAGGTGACAAAGGGGCCGAGGGCGCCAAGAACAGCGTGCTGACGCCGGAGGAGCGCGGCAAAGCGCTGGGCCCCACCCGGCAGAGCCAGCCCTCCTCTTCCTCGGCCGGGGCGGCGGCGGGCGGCGCGGAGCCCGAAGGACCGGAGCGGGCCGCGCCTTTCGAGCCGCCGGGCCCGGAGACCAAGTGCGGCTCCGCGGRCGGCGGCGGCGGCCGCTACGTGTCCAACCACGCGTTCAACCAGAGCGGCGAGCTGAAGCAGCACCGCTTCGAGCTGGGCGTGATCGCGCTGGACGTGGCCGAGCGAGAGGCCCGAGTGCAGCTGACCCCGAGCCGCCCTCCGGCCGGGCGCGGCCAGCCCGGGGTGCTGTACCTGTGCCAGCAGAGCCCCCGCGGGCTCGCCCTGCTGCARTGGTCGCGCATCGAGGACGGCGTGAACTCGTACCGCTTCCGCGGCCTCAGGCCCGGCACCAACTACTCGGTGTGCCTGGGAGCGCCGGGCGGCGACGAGTGCCAGGTGCAGGTGGTGTTCAGCACCAAGAAGGAGGTGCCCTCGCTGCTAGTCATCGTGGCGGTCAGCGTGTTCCTGCTGCTGCTGGCCACGCTGCCGCTGCTGGGCGCCGCCTGGTGCCACCTGCTCGCCAAATATCGCGGCAAGCCCTACAAGCTCATCGTCAAGGCGCGCAACGCCGACCCCATGGAGAAGAGCATGGCCGCCGACTTCGACCCCCGCGCGTCCTACCTGGAGTCCGAGAAGAATTTCGACCCCTCCGGCCGGGCGGTGGAGGCCGCGGAGGAGGAGGAGGACGACGACGAGGAGGAGGAGGATGAGGAAGGAGGGCGGTGGAGGCGGAGGAGGGAAGGGGAAGGAGAAGGCGCGGCCGAGCCGGAGCGCGAGGGCAGCGTGGCCGCCGGCTCCATGGCCGAATCGCAGTCCAAGGGGGGCGCCGAGGAGTTCGAGGTGCGCTCCGAGTACAGCGACAAGCTGCCGCTGGGCGCCGAGGCCGGCACCATGGCGCACGAGATCAATGGCAACTACCGGCAGCGGCCCCGCTGAGCC
>NW_026625092.1:13324-14665 GCF_030028575.1 Malurus melanocephalus | reverse complement strand
ATAGCCCCAAATTCCTCTTTCCTGAAACCAATTCGGTCCCCGGCGGGTTCCCGCCGCTCCTCGGTCCGGTTCCGGTGAGTCCCCTCCGCTCCCCGCTCCGCTGCTGTCGCTCCCCGGTCTGTCCCCGCCGAGCCCCGGGGCTGTTCCCGTTCCCGTTCCCGGTGCATCCCCGCCGCTCGCCGGCGGGAGCCCATTGCGCTCCGGCGCATCCCGATTTTCCCGGCCGCTGCCGAGATTCCCGGTCCCCGCCGCTTCCCCGCTCCCCGGTGGGTGCCACGGGCGGTCCTTTCCCCGGGATTCCCGGTCCCCGTTCCCCGTTGGCTGCCGAGATTCCCGGTCCCCGCCGCTTCCCGGGCGGTTTTCTCCGGTGCCGGGTGGGTCCCCCGATCCCCGCAATTCCCGATGGATCCTGGAGCTCTTCGGTCCCCGGTGGATACCGGGAGCTGCTTTCCTGTCCCTGATGGATGCCGGGGCTCCCTGATCCCCGCAATTCCCGATGGATCCCGGGGTTCGCAGTCCCCGCCACTCCCGGGAGCTGCTCTCCGTCCCCCGCTGGGTCCCGGGGCTCCCCGATCCCCGTCACCCCCATCCTCCAGTGGGTCCCGGGGCTTCCCGGTGCCCGCAATTCCCGATGGATCCCGGCGCTCTCTGATCCCCACCACCCCCATCCCTCTATGGATCCCGGAGCTCCTCGGTCCCCGGTGGATACCGGAGCTCCCCGATCCCCACCATCCCCATCCTCGGTGGATCCAGGAGCTTCCCGGTCCCCGGAATTCCCGATGGATCCCGGGGTTTCTCGGACCCCTCCATTCCTGATGGATCCCGGAGCGCTCTGGTGAATCCCGGGGCTCCCGGTCCCCCATGAATCCCGGGGGTCTCCGATCCCCGCAATTCCGATGGATCCCGGGGCTCTCTGGTGGATCCCGGGGCTCTCCGATCCCCATTCCCCCTCCCCCGGTGGCTCCGCGCCCTCACCCCCGTTCAGCACCGGTTGAACCGGGACAGCTCCGCTCCCCGCGGCTCCGGGGCCGCCCCTCTCCCCTCTCCCCTCTCCCGTTGCCGGTTCCCGGTCCCGGCGGGGCCCCTCGATGTGTTTTGGGTAGAGTAGCGTTGTAGCCGAGTGTCTGTGCCGCAGCCGCGCCCGCGGGCCCGGAGCCGCCTCCCGGTGGCCACGGTGGCCCCTCCCGGCCGCTCTCCCGCTCCGGGAAGAGCCGCGGGCGTTTTTTTTTCCTGCGAGCTTCTGTTCTGTGAAAAGAGTCAATAAAAGGGATTGAAAGCGGAGCCGCGTGTGTGCTTGATGGGGAGTGAAAAGGAAAAAAAAAAACCAAACCCCAAAAAGCC
>NW_026625092.1:9347-10476 GCF_030028575.1 Malurus melanocephalus | reverse complement strand
CGGGAATTAGGACTGGAATTAATTAGGACCAGAATTTGGACCGGAATGAATTAGAACTGGAGTTAGGACCGGAATTAGGATGGGACCCACTCCTCTCCAGGCGGGCCCCAATGAGCACCGCGACCCCAAAAAACAATGGGGTCAGGGATGGGGATCCGAGTCCTCCGTGGGCAGACAGGGCTGGAAAAGGGTTTTTTTGGGAAAAATTCTTCCGGAAAGGGTAAAAACATCCCGGGGCCATGGGGCTCTGAGTCCAGAGGGGTTTTGGGGTTTTTTTAGGATYAATTCCTCCTGAAAAGGTTAAAGGATCCCATGAGGACGAGGATGGGGCTCTGCTTCCTCCCACCCCCAGTGCATCCAAAGTTTTGGGGGTCTTTTTGGGATTAATTCCTCTGGAAAGGGTTAAAACATCTCGGGGGGATGGAGAGGGGACTCTGGATCCAGTGGGGTTTTGGGGTTTTTTTTGGGATTAATTACTCTGGAAAGGGTTCAAACATCCCGAGAGGATGAGGAGGTGGCTCTGAGTTCAGCGGGTTTTTTTTTGGGGTTTCTTTTTAATTTGGGGGTTCTTTTTGGGATTTATTCCTCCTGGAACATCCTGGGGGGATGGGACTCTGCATTCAAAATTTTGGGGTTTCTTTTTGGAAAATTTCCTCCCGGAAAGGGTTAAAACATCCTGGAGGGATGGGGAGGGTCACTGAGCCCAGCGGGATTTTTTGAGGGGGGTTTGGGGCTTTTTTTTTGGAAAAATTCCTCTGGGAAGGGTTCAAAAATCCCGGAGTGATGGGGGAGGGGGGGGCTCTGCATCCAAAATGTTGGGATTTTTTGGGAAAAATTCCTCCCGGAAAGARTTCAAACATCCCGGAGCGATGGGAATGGGGCAAAAATCCCAAATCCAGCCCAGCACCCACGGCCCGCCCTAAATTCCCAAAAATCCCTGTTTTTAACCCCTCACAGCCCGGGCTGGGTGTGCGAACCGAGAGAATTCCAGCATTTCCCAGGTTTTGGGGAGAAAAAGGGGATTTTGGGATTTTGGGGGAGAGATTTGGGGGGAAAAGGGGATTTTAGGGAGAAAAGGGGTTTTGGGGTTCCAGGGGAGAGGTTTTGGGGAGAAAAGGGGGGTTTGGGG
>NW_026625092.1:3010-5051 GCF_030028575.1 Malurus melanocephalus | reverse complement strand
TCTGTAGGGCCGCTTTGGGCAGAAATTCCCAGGTTTTACCCCCATAGAGCCGTGTTGGGCAGGAATTCCCACCTTTTGACCCCTATTTTGCCCAGAAATTCCCATATTTTACCCTGTTTAGGGCAGAAATTCACAGATTTTACCCCTTTTTGGGTAGAAATTCCCAGATTTTACCCATTTTTGCCCATAAATCCCCAGATTTCCCCCCAGTTTTGGTCAGAAATTCCCAATTTTTATCCCTATTTTGCTCAGAAATCCCCAGATTTCCCCCCTTTTTTTCCCAGAAATCCCCAGCTTTACCCCTTTTTTGCCCAGAATTCCCAGCTTTTACCCCTTTTTGTCCAGAAATTCCCAGTTTTCTCCCCTATTTTGCCCAGCAATCCCCATTTTCCTTGATTTATTCCCATTTTAATCTCACCCCCCTCTCCCCCCATTCCCGTCCGGAGCTCCCGGTCCCTCCCGGCCGCGCTGACCGCTGTCCCCGTGTCCCTCAGGATCTCAGGATGYTCAAACCCCGCTCCGTGCCGCTCCGCCTGGCCCTGGCCGCGCTGCTGTCGCCTCTGCTGTCCCCTCAGCCGTCCCCGGTGCCACCCCCGGTGCCACCGCCGGTGCCACCCGCGGGCTGCCCCAGCCCCTGCTCGTGCTCGGCCAAGAGGAACGGGCGGCTGCTGGCCGAGTGCGCGTACCGCGAGCTGCGCGAGGTGCCGCGGGGTTTGTCCCCGAATGTCACCATCCTCACCCTGTCCGCCAACCGCCTGGGCCACCTGGGCCGCGGGGCGCTGGCCGAGGCTCCCGA
Organism: Malurus melanocephalus; assembly: GCF_030028575.1. Taxonomy (NCBI): domain Eukaryota; kingdom Metazoa; phylum Chordata; class Aves; order Passeriformes; family Maluridae; genus Malurus; species Malurus melanocephalus. The sequence continues at coordinate 4,255 of NW_026625092.1, read as the reverse complement.
GCTGCAGTCGCTGTGGCTGGGCTACAACCGCATCTCCGCCGTGGAGCCCGGAGCGCTGGCGGCGCTGCCGCAGCTCCGCAACCTGGACCTGAGCCACAACCGGCTGGAGGAGTTCCCGTGGAGGGACCTGCGCAACCTGAGCGCGCTGCAGATCCTGCGGCTGGACCACAACCGCCTGGCGCGGGTGGACCGCGACGCCTTCGCGGAGCTGCGGCAGCTGCGCTCGCTGTGGCTCAACGACAACGAGCTGAGCGTGCTGGCCGAGGGCACGCTGGAGGCGCTGCCGGCGCTGGCGCAGCTGCAGCTCTTCCACAACCCGTTCGAGTGCTCCTGCAAGCTCTGGTGGCTCTCCCGCTGGCTCCGCGGCGGCTCCGTGGCGCTGGCCAGGCCCGGCTCCACGCTGTGCGCGGCCCCGGCGCGGCTCCGCGGCCGCCAGGTGACGGCCATGCCCGCGGAGCTCTGCGTGCCGCCGTCCGCGCACCTCACCTACCTGGGCAGCGCGGGGCTGGCCGGAGCTCAGGACGGGCTCACGCTCACCCTGCACTGCAGCGTGGCCGGGGCTCCCGCTCCGGAGATCCACTGGAGCATCCGCACCTCCTCGGGCCGCCGCGTGGAGATCCGCGGGCCCACGGCGGGGCCGGGCCGCTGGCGGGCCTTCAAGAACGGCACCATGGCCGTGCCCGACTTCGGCAAGGACGACGAGGGCACCTACACGTGCCTGGCGGTCAACGAGCTGGGCGTGCGCGACGTGTCGGTCAACGTGGCGCTGTCCGGTTCGGCCGATCCGGCCGAGGAGCTGCCCCGCGATGACCCCCGCGCCGGGCAGCCGCCCTGCTCCGAGCGCGCCGAGGCGGAGGCGGCGGGCGGCGCGGAGCAGCTGCTCATCGTTTACCACGTGCGGAGCGGAGCGGCCGAGCCCCGAGTGCGCCAGGGGCTGCTGCTGCTGCTGCTGCTGCTCGGGGCGCTGCTCCGCTGCTGAATTCTCCGCGTTCTCACCCGCTTTGGGGCGGTCCGGGAGCGCTCCCGGGTGCGGGGCCGGGCCTTGAGGAGCTCCGAGAATGGGGAAAGGATCCGGACCGGAGCTGCGGTCACATTCCGGGTGTCCCCAAGTGCCACATTCCCGTTTTTTGCCCCGGTTTGGTGCTCTCGGAGCGCTTTTGGTGCGGGGCGGATCCTTGAGGAGCTCCGGGAATGCGGGGCGAAGCTGCGGTCACATCCCGGGGGTCCCAAAGTGTCACATTCCCG
>NW_026625092.1:0-931 GCF_030028575.1 Malurus melanocephalus | reverse complement strand
GCGTAGGAACGAGGAATCCGTTTATTGTCCTTCTGAGCTTTTCCACGGGGTTTCCATGGGAATCTTGGCTAAAACCATGGGATTTTAGCAAAACCCATGGGATTTCCGCAAAAAACTGTGGGATTTCCACAAAAACCACAGGATTTCAGAAAAAAACGCAAAATTTCGACAAAAACCATGGGATTTCGGCAAAAACTATGGGATTTCGGCAAAAACTATGGGATTTCTGTGAAAATAGCAGGATTTCCACCAAAACCGCAGGATTTCAGCAAAAGTTGTGGATTTTCAGCAAAAACTTCAGGATTTCCACAAAAACTATGGGATTTCCGCAAAAAAACATGATCAGGAGTGGAGGGCGGGGAGTGGGAAAAGAATGRGATCTGGTCCTTTAAAAAATTTGGGAAGAAAAGAAATCCCAAAAGTGACCACAGAGCCCAGACGGAGCCGGGATCGGGAAGGAAAAGCTGGAATGGGAATTTTTTTCCATCAAGTTGATGAGAGAAGAATCCCAAAATAATTCTGGGATTCTGGGATGGTTTTTCTGGGATTGTCTCCATTGGGGTTGGGTTTGGAGGGGTCGCCTCGGGATCTTGGGATGGGCTCAGATGGGATTTTGGGATGAACTGGAGCTCCGGCACGGTCGGGTGGGATGGGATCAGTGGGATCCATGGGATCCATGGGATGGAGTGGAGTTTATGGGATGGAATTTATGGCATTGGGATGGGGTCAATGGGATTAATGGGATGGAATGGGATGGAATGGGGTGAGATGGCATTTATGGGATCAATGGGATCACTGTGATCAATGGGATGGGATCAATGGGATCCATGGGATGGGATCCAGGGGTTGGGATGGAGTAGAGTTTATGGGATGGAATTTATGGCATTGGGATGAGATCAATGGGATCAATAAGATCAGTGGGATGGGATGC
>NW_026625091.1:16674-18740 GCF_030028575.1 Malurus melanocephalus | reverse complement strand
GCAGGGTTGCGTCTCCCTCCAGCGGGGCGAGTTCAGAGTGCGTGACGTCACCTCAAGGGCGTGGCCAGGGGTGCGGCCAGGCTAGTGACTCCCTGTGTGTGACGTCATCGGGGGCGTATCCCCGAGCGAGGTTTCCCGATGGGGCGTGGTYTTGGTTACTACACCCCGTGGGRGRRRGGGCGTGTCTCTGAGTGACGTCACTTTTGGGGGCGCGGAATACGTTTACTCCACGAGGGGGCGTGGCCAGTTGTCTGTGTTTCTCCTGTGGGAGGCGTGTCACTCTGCGTGACGTCACCGATTGCGGCGCGGTCACCGCTCATTGTGGGCGTGGTTTGGTTGCCACGCCCACTCTGGGCCCGTTCTGCATTACGTCACCTTCGGGGCGTGGCTCAGCGCGCGCCTCTCCGGGGGCGCGGCCACCGCTCTCGGGGGGGGCGTGCCCCGCGCGTGACGTCACCGCGTGGGCGCGTCCCCGTGCGTGACGCTCCCGCCAGTGCCCAACATGGCGGCGGGCGGCGGCGGCGGGAGCCCCGGCAGCGGCTGTGGGGGGACCCCGCTGTCCCCGGGCCCGTTCCTGCCGCCGCTGCTGYTGCTGCTGGCGCTGCCCGGCGGCGCCGTGCCCGCGGCCGACACCGTGGTGCTGGGGCTGCGGCTGGAGGAGAGCACCAAGCCGGCGGCGGCGGAGGCGGCGGGGGCGGCCCGCGGGCCCATCCGGCTGACGGAGGGCAGCGAGGCCCTGCTGCGGCTCTACGGGCTGGGGCTGGGCCCGCGGGCCGCCGAGCGCGTGGCCTTCGCCGAGCTGCGGCCGGGCGGCAACGCCTCGAGCGGCAACGCCACGTGCCACGAGCGCTCCCAGGACCTGGTGGTGCGGCCGGGCCCCGCCGAGCCCCGCGACACCTCGGCGCTGCTGCGGCTGCGGGTGCAGCCCCTGCGCAAGGACGAGCGGGCCAAGACCTACGTGCTGTGCTCGCAGCGCCGGCCCGGCCAGCCCTGGCTGCCGCACCAGGGGCCCGACGGGCACATCGTGGTGCTGGAGGAGAAGAAGTCGCTGCTGCCGCTGTGGCTTCAGGTGATCCTGATCGCGGGGCTGCTGGTGCTGTCGGGGATGTTCAGCGGGCTCAACYTGGGGCTGATGGCGCTGGACCCCATGGAGCTGCGCATCGTGCAGAACTGCGGCACCGACAAGGAGAAGCGCTACGCCCGCCGCATCGAGCCCATCCGCAGGAAAGGCAACTACCTGCTCTGCTCGCTGCTGCTGGGCAACGTGCTGGTCAACACCACCCTCACCATCCTCCTGGACGATCTCATCGGCTCGGGCATCGGCGCCGTGGTGGCCTCCACCATCGGCATCGTCATCTTYGGCGAGATCGTGCCCCAGGCRCTCTGCTCGCGGCACGGGCTGGCCGTGGGYGCCAACACCATCRTGGTCACCAAGTTCTTCATGCTGGTGACGTTCCCGCTGTCCTACCCCATCAGCAAGCTCCTGGACTGCATCCTGGGCCAGGAGATCGGCACCGTCTACAACCGGGAGAAGCTGGTGGAGATGCTGAAGGTGACGGAGCCCTACAACGACCTGGTGAGGGAAGAGCTGAACATGATCCAGGGCGCGCTGGAGCTGCGCACCAAGACGGTGGAGGACGTGATGACCCCGCTGCAGAACTGCTTCATGATCAACAGCGACGCCATCCTGGACTTCAACACCATGTCYGAGATCATGGAGAGCGGCTACACGCGCATCCCGGTCTACGAGGACGAGCGCTCCAACATCATGGACATCCTGTATGTCAAGGACCTGGCCTTTGTGGATCCCGAYGACTGCACGCCCCTCAAAACCATCACCAAGTTCTACAACCACCCYGTGCACGTGGTCTTCCACGACACCAAGCTGGACGCCATGCTGGAGGAGTTCAAAAAAGGTGAGGATTCCCAGAAAAAATTCCCTGGAGTTTTTCTGGAGCTGCCCCTGCTTGGGGCTGCCCCATGGATTGGGTGGTCAAATGGGATGAGGGTCCTGGGGATGTGTCGCTGGGGTGCTGCTTCTTTCCAAAATTCCCAAGAATTTTCCT
>NW_026625091.1:12432-16089 GCF_030028575.1 Malurus melanocephalus | reverse complement strand
ATGAGGCTCTTTGAGACGTGTCCCTGCGGTGCTGGGGATCACCAAACCCCAATGCCAACCCAGATTCCTGCAGTTTGGAGCTTTCCCGTGCCTGGCAGCAGCCTCCAGGATCATTTTGGGAATATTTCCTCRCTCCTCGTTTTCAGGAGGAGAAACGCTTTGGAGAAGCGTTTGGAAAGTCGCTGAGCTCCGTGCTGTGGGTTTGGCTCCCTCCTCCGGGCTCTCCCCTGAGGCTGGGAACGGCCGGGGCTGYTCGGAGCCGGCTCCATCCCCGCTCGGGGCACGGAGAAGAGGGAACAGGAGCGGGAATGAGCGCTCCGAGKCGGGATTTGCCCTTCCCAGGATCCTTTCCCGAGGTTTTTCCAGGYCGGGCAGGGACCCGGCTGCCCTCCCCGCGTCAGGGATGAAGGAAAACTGCCGGCTGTGGAGCAGCTGTGCCGGGGGAGGCCGGGCCGGCCGTGACCCCGGGCGCTCCGCAGCTCCCGTTACACTCCCGGGAGGCTCGGACCGAGCCGGCGCCTTTGAGGGACATTCCATGGGTGGGCTGTGCCGGGATTTAGGGTTCCTAAACCCCTCCAGCTCAGCCGAGGGTTTGGGAGCTGGCACATCCAGTTCCCAAAATCAGTGCAGGGCAGCGGAGTTAYTGGCGGGGCCGGAGTTATCCCGGCTGCTGGCAGCGGCTTTCCCTGCGCGGATCCCGATTAAGGGATTTAACCTCCCTCCTTCCGGCCACAAAGCCTGGCCTGTTATTTTTCCGTGGCCGGGTCAGGAGCTGGGAATTTGCGGGGCTCGTTTTGGAGGTGAGCCCCGCAAATTCCTCGCGGGTTCGGCTCCGYGGCGGCGAAGCTCTGCCCTGCTTGGCCCGGTCAGGACCGGGATCAGAGGCAGGAGCTGCATCCGGAGGGAGTAATTAAGCGGCTGTGCTAATTGTGGGGTTTGAGCTCTGCCCAGAGMCCTGGTGCTGTCACAGGTGCTGCCCCTGGGGTGACAATTCCTGCATTCCGAGCTTCTCCTCTCAGTTACACCCGGCACGAGGCTGTAATTTAAATGGAATTTCCTTCTGGGAGAGCTGGGATTGCTTGGCCTGGAGAAGGGAAGGGGCCCGGGAGAGCTCAGAGCCCCTGGCAGAGCCTGGAGGGGCTCCAGGAGAGCTGGAGAGGGACTGGGGACAAGGGATGGACAGACAGGACACAGGGAATGTGGTCACACTGGAAAAGGGGGATTGAAATGGGATTTTGGGAAGGAATGAAGATCGGGAGGGGGTGGGATGCGATTCCCAGAGAAACCGAGGCTGCTCCATCCCTGGCAGTGCCCAAGGCCAGGCTGGAGCACCCTGGGACAGGGGAGGTGTCCCTGCCATGCCAGGGGTGGCACTGGATGGGATTTAAAGTCCCTCCCARGCATTGCAGGGTTCCATGAACTCCCCACAGGGACCTCCCGGAGTCCCTCTGGGTGCTGTTCCCCCTCCCTTTGTGGATCCCAGAGGGGTCCCAGGGTCTGTGAGGAGGGGTCTCAAAGGGGTCACAGGTTCTGTCCCCCTTCCCGTGTGTGGGTCCCAAAGGGGTCCTGGGTGCTGCATCTCCTCCCTGTGCAGATCCCAAAGGGGTCCCCGATGTCTGTCATATTCCCCAAAGGGGTCAGGGGGTCTGTCCCCCTCCCACTATGAGTCCCAGAGGGGTCAGGGGGTCTGTCCTCCTCCCCGTGTGGACCCCAAAGAGGTCTCGGGTGCTGCTCCCCCTCCCCTTGTGGGTCCCAAGGTGTTCCTGGGCTCTATCCCCCTCCCCAGGGTGTCCCAGACTCTGTCCCCCTCCCGAGGGGTGTCCCAGGTTCTGTCCCCTCCCCAGAGTGGTCCCAGCCTCTGTCCCCCTCCCCCAGGGTGGTCCCACGCTCTGTCCCCTCCCCAGTGACCCCGACCCTCCCTCTCGGTGCCCTTTGCCCGGCGCTTTGGGCTCCCGGGGCTGTGTTTGCTGTGCCACGGCCGCTCCCAGCCCTGCTCATCCCTGACTCACCTGGGCCGGCCCCGCCCCTGTCCCCACCCGGGTGTCCCATAAAGGGACCATAAAGGGGGTGAATGGCCCCAAAAGCAGCTCCGTGGCCTTCCCAGCCCTGCAAGCACCGCCTTTGCTGGCACTGAGGCCGAGGGAGGAGGAACAGGGGATCTCTGAGTGCCCAGCCCTAAAAAGTCCCTCCCTTTCCCCCGAGTGCCCAGGAGCCTGTGGGTGCTGGCTCTGCAGCTCAGGAGGGTCAGGGAGGGCAGCTTTGGGATGGGGACACGCTCAGGATGCTCCATGTCGTTGGGGAAGAAAAGTGGCTTTATTTGGGATGAGGGAATGCAGCCTCCGTGCCTCAGTTTCCCCAGGCTATGGATACCTGCCCTGTGGGTGTCACTGCCGTGTCCCACGTGGCCCTGGAGCAGAACTGCTCATCCGAGGAGCTTTTCCTGGGGGATTTTGGGGCAAAAAGCAGGAGAAATGTTAGCCCGTGTGGAGCAGCTGGGGCAGGATCTGGCTGGGATGAGCTGGCGGGGCAAGGGGAGCTGGGAATTTGGGGCTGGGGGCTTTTCCTGCCCTCGAGGAGCTGGGAATTCGGGGCTGGGGGCTTTTCCTGCCCTCGGGGACACTCTGGCAGATCTGCCAGGGAAGCTGGGACAGGGATGCTGCAGGAATCCCAATTCTGGTGGTGTTCCTGATCCCGGTGATGTTCCCCATTCCCACTGATGTTCCCCATTTCCGGGGCTGTTCCTCATTCTCGGTGATGTTCCCCATTCCCGGGGTGTTCCCAATCCCGTAGATGTTCCCACAATCCCTGGAACGCTCTGGACGAGCTGCTGGGGGAGCTGGGATAGGGATCTGTAGGAAGCCCCATTCCTGATTCCCAGGGCTGTTCCCATTCCCACTGATGTTCCCATTCCCAGGGCTGTTCCCATTCCCCGTGGTGTTCCCCATTCCTGCTGATGTTCCCGATCCCTGTGCTGCTCCCCATTCCCGGTGCTGTTCCCAATTCCCGGGTGTGTTCCCCATTCCCGCTGATGTTCCCCATTCGCAGTTCTGTTCCCGATCCCGGTGCTGTTCCCGATCCCAGTTCTGTTCCCATTCCCGGTTCTGTTCCCCATTCCCAGTTCTGTTCCCATTCCCGGTTCTGTTCCCCATTCCCAGTTCTGTTCCCATTCCCAGTTCTGTTCCCATTCCCGGTTCTGTTCCCATTCCCGGTGCTGTTCCCCATTCCCAGGGCTGTTCCCGATCCCGGTTCTGTTCCCCATTCCCGGTTCTGTTCCCGATCCCGGTTCTGTTCCCCATTCCCGGTTCTGTTCCCCATTCCCGGTTCTGTTCCCGATCCCGGTGCTGTTCTCGATCCCGGTGCTGTTCCCGATCCCGGTTCTGTTCCCATTCCCGGTGCTGTTCCCATTCCCGGTTCTGTTCCCATTCCCGGTTCTGTTCCCATTCCCGGTGCTGTTCCCATTCCCGGTGCTGTTCCCATTCCCGGTGCTGTTCCCCATTCCCGGTTCTGTTCCCATTCCCGGTTCTGTTCCCGATCCCGGTGCTGTTCCCATTCCCGGTGCTGTTCCCATTCCCGGTGCTGTTCCCCATTCCCGGCTCTGTTCCCGATCCCGGTTCTGTTCCCGATCCCGGTTCTGTTCCCATTCCCGGTTCTGTTCCC
>NW_026625091.1:10562-11742 GCF_030028575.1 Malurus melanocephalus | reverse complement strand
TTTTTGTTCTGTTCCCAGCATTCATTCTGAGCATCTTATGCCGTAATTTTGGGGTTCGTCCCCGTTTTTGTTCCCTTCCATTCACTCCGAGCATTTTGTGCTGAAATTTTGGGGTTTGTCCCCCTTTTTGTTCTATTCCCCTCTACTCCCTCCAAGCATTTTGTGCTGAAATTTTGGGACTTCTCACCTTCTTTGTTCTCTTCCCCGCTATTCACTTCAAACATAATTTTGGGGTTTGTCCCCCTTTTTGTTCTGTTCCCAGCATTCATTCCAAGCATCTTGTGCCAAAATTTTGGGGTTTGTCCCCATTTTTGTTCCCTTCCATTCACTCCGAGCATTTTGTGCTGAAATTTTGGGGTCTGTCCCCTTTTTTGTTCTGTTCCCAACATTCATTCCAAGCATCTTGTGCCGTAATTTTGGGGTTTGTCCCCCTTTTTGTTCTGTTCCCTTCTGTTCACTCCAAGCATCTTGTGCCGTAATTTTGGGGTTTGTCCCCGTTTTTGTTCCCTTCCATTCACTCCGAGCATTTTGTGCTGAAATTTTGGGATTTGTCTCCATTTTTGTTCTCTTCCTTCCGTTCACTCCAAGCATCTTGTGCAGAAATTTTGGGGCTTGTCCCCTTTTTTGTTCTGTTCCCCTCCATTCATCCAAACATTTTATGCAGAAATTTTGGGGTTTGAATCCCTTTTCCTTCAATTCCCATCCATTCACTCCAAGCATCCTGTGCAGAAATTTTGGGGTTTGTCCCATTTTTGTTCTGTTCCCCACCAGAATGGGAAGGGATAAGGTTGGGGATGGGTGTCCTGGTCCCTCAGGTGTCATTGGCTTCTTTGGGACCCCAAAAATGAACATCATGGCCCTTTGGAGTCCCTCAGAATGGGAATCCTGGCTTTTGGTGTCTCCCACCTCATCCCAGGATGGGAATTCCAGCCCCTCAGGGCTCCAGGCTCAGCAGGGCCCTGTCCCTATGGGATGATCCCATTCCAGGATGGGAATCCCAGCCCTTCAGGTGTCCCACACTATCCCAGGATGGGAATTCTGGCTTTTTGGGTCTCCCACACCACCCCAGGCTCAACAGGGCCCTCTCCCTATGGGATGATCCCATTCCAGGATGGGAATCCCAGCCCTTTGGGGTCCCCCAGGATGGGAATCCTGGCTTCTCAGGGCTCCAGGCTCAGCA
>NW_026625091.1:7922-9361 GCF_030028575.1 Malurus melanocephalus | reverse complement strand
TGACCCCACACCCCTGACCCCACACCCCTGACCCCACACCCTGACCCCTCTCCCCCCACAGAGGTGACGCTCTTCACCCCCACGTTCATCTCGGAGAAGATCCTGCTGCGGCTGCTCAAGTACTCGGACGTCATCCAGGAGCTCAAGTTCGACGAGGAGAACAAGAAATCGCCGCGGCACTTCCTGTACTGCAAAAACAAACCGGCCGACTACTTCATCCTCATCCTGCAGGTACCCAGAACGGGATCCAGCCTGGGGTGGGGGATGGGGATCCATTCATGGGATCCATCCTGGGGGATGTGGGACAGGAATCCATCCTGGGGATCCATTCATGGGATCTGTCCTGGGGGGTGGGGGATGGGGATCCATCCTGAGGGGATGGGAAAAGGGATCCATCCTGGGGATCCATTCATGGGATCCATCCTGGGGTGGGGGATGGGGATCCATTCATGGGATCCATCCTGGGGTGGGGGATGGGGATCCATACTGGGGGATGTGGGACAGGAATCCATCCTGGGATCCATCCTGGGGATCCATTCATGGGATCCGTCCTGGGATCCACCCTGGGGATCCATTCATGGGATCCATCCTGGGGTGGGGGGTGGGGATCCATTCATGGGATCCATCCTGGGGATCCACTGCCCTGGGAGGCTGTGGGACAGGGATCCATCCCCCCTGGGGAGGTGGGGGATAGGGATCCATCCCCCTGGGAGGCTGTGGGACAGGGATCCATCCCCAGGGATCTGTGTAACAGGGATCCCCCCACTGGGAGGGTGGGGATGGGGATCCATCCCTGGGAATCCACCACCCTGAGAGGCTCTGGCACTGGGACAGGGATCCATCCCCAGGGAGGGTGGGGGATGAGGATCCATCCCTGGGGAGCTGAGGGATAGGGTTCCATTGTGGGGATCCATCCCGTGGGAGGGGCTGTGGGACAGAGATCCATCCTGAGGCCTAGGAGGCTGTGGGCAGGGATCCATTCCAAGGGATCCATCCCCTGGAAGGCTGGGGGATAGGGGTCCATCCTGGGGTTCCATCCCTGGGGGACAAGGATTTCATCCCTGTGAGGGTGGGGAACGGGGATCCACCCCTGGGATTGACACCAGGGATCCATCCCCTGGAAGGGTGGGGATGGTGATCCATCCCTGGGGGGTTGGAGGACCGGGATCCACCCTCTGTGGGCCAGGGATCCACCCCTGGGAGGGTGGGGGACAGGGATCCATCCCTGGGAGGGTGGGGACAGGGATCCATCCCCGGGGGACAGGGATCCACCCCTGGGATCCATCCCGAGGGATCAATGCTGTCTCTCCTGGCAGGGCAAGGTGGAGGTGGAGGCTGGCAAGGAGTGCATGAAGTTCGAGGCGGGAGCRTTCTCCTACTACGGAGTGATGGCCCTGAGCCCCCCGCCCGGATCTGGTGAGCGCCCCCAGAGCCTCCCC
>NW_026625091.1:4817-7343 GCF_030028575.1 Malurus melanocephalus | reverse complement strand
CAAAATCCCAATTAATTATCTCCCCAAAATCCCAATTAATTATCTCCCCATTACCCCTGTGTCCATGGGAATCCTTTCCCTGCTGTCCCAGGGCCCCCAGGCTGATCCCAAACCCCTTTTTCCCGGCAGAATTGGGTTTTTAAACGGTTTTCAGGTGCTCCAGGGACAGCCCCAGCCACTCTGGAAATCCATCCCAGCCCCTCCCCACCCTCCCAGCCAGGAATTCATCCCAAAATCCCATTTATCCCCCCTCTCTGGCAGTGTGACCCCACTCCCCCTGCCCTAATCCTCACGGATGTCACCATGTCACTGTCACCCATTCCAAAGTGACACAGCCCCCACAGCCACCCCTCCTCCTCTCCCAGGGCTCCTCCTGGCCTTGTCATCCATCTCTGGCCCCAGCCCCAATTCCAGGGTCACTTCCAGGGTCCCTCAGTGCCCAGGGACAGGTCCTGTGCCAGCTCTGGTGGCACTCCCTGGTGGCACACACAGTCCCTTGTGTCCCCTGGGCCATGCCAGGTCCTGTGCCAGCCCTGCTGTCACCCATGCCACCCCCTGGGGTTATGTCCCTTGTGTCCCCTGTGCCGTACCAGCTCCTGGGGACGGGTTCTGTGCCAGCTCTGGTGGCACCCCCTGGTGGCACACACAGTCCCTTGTGTCCCTCGGGCTGTGCCAGGTTCTGTGCCAGCCCTGCTGTCACCCCTGGGGTTGTGTCCCTTGTGTCCCTCGGGCTGTGCCAGCTCCCGGTGCCCACCCCTGCACCTCCAGAGGATGGGAACTGTCCCGGTGTCACCCAACCCCGCTCCTGGTGACACGGGGGTCCAGATGTCTCCTGGGCCAGAGGTGTCACTGTCCCCCTCCTGTGCGGGATTCCAGTGTCACCAGCACATCCCATGTCCCCATAATTCCTATTCCTCATCCCACACTGGGTGGCTGAGCCACCACTGAGGTGTCCCCAGAGTGGGATTGTCCCTTTGTCCCCTGGGTGGAGGAGTTTTTCTGGGGGATTCTGTGATTTTGGGACAAAGCAGGAGAAACATCCGGGCACGGAGCAGCTGGATGTCCCCAGGATGGTACCAGCTGGATGTCACCAGGATGTCACCAGCTGGATGTCACCCATGGCTGGGGCGTCACTGTATGGGATTCCCTTGTCCCCATAGTTCCCAATCCCCATCCCACACCGGGATTATGGGCTGAGCCACCACTGAGGGATCCCAGCGTCCCTGGGCTGGGATTGTCCCCTTGTCCCCTGGGAGTTTTCCTGGTGGATTCTGTGATTTTGGGACAAAACAGGAGAAACATCCGGGCACGGAGCAGCTGGATGTCACCAGGATGTCACTGTCCCCTCCTGGACATGATTCCCGTGTCCCCATAGTTCCCATTCCCCATCCCACACTGGGATTGTGGGCTGAGCCACCACTGAGGGATCCTGGTGTCCCCAGGCTGGGATTGTCCCCTTGTCCGCCTGACCCTGGGGGTGGCATCTGGGGACAGAGCTCCCACAGCCCCCCATTGCAATGTGAGGATTGGGGGGAGCTCCAGGGCTGGGATTTGTCCCGAGAGGATGATCCCAAAAATCCATGGATTCATGTTATGCCTTAAAAACAGAGGATTTTTTTTTTTAAAAAAAAAAGGTTTGAGGTTTCAAACTCCGGGGCAAGAAGAGTTTAATTTTGAGAATCCTAGCCTAAAACCAAAGCTAAAGCTAAAATTTCCTGAGGGAATTGTGGAAACCAGGAATGGGGCAAAATCTGGGAATTATGGGGAGGGTCTGGGAATTATGGGAGGGCTTTGGAATGGGGCAAAATGTGGGAATTATGGGAGGGCTTTGGGATTGGGCAAATCTGGGAATTTTGGAAGGGCTTTGGAATGGGGAGAAATATGGGAAGGCTTTGGAATGGAGCAAAATGTGTGAATTCCAGAAACCAAGAATGGGGCAAAATCTGGGAATTATGGGAGGGCTTTGGAATGAGGCAAAATCTGGGAATTACTGGAATTGCGCAAAATGTGGGAATTACAGGAAGGCTTTGGAATTGGGCAAAATCTGGGAATTATGGGAGGACTTTGGAATAAGACAAGATATGGGAATTACTGGAGCAGGTCATGGAAATAGGGCAAAATGTGGGAATTATGGGAGGGCTTTGGAATGGGGCAAAATCTGGGAATTCTGGAAACCAGGAACTGGGCAAAATCTGGGAATTATGGGAGGACTTTGGACTGCGGCAAAATGTGGGAATTCCAGAAACCAGGAATGGGGTATAATGTGGGAAATATGGAAACCAGGAATGGGGTATAATGTGGCAATTATGGAAACCAAGAATGGGATATAATGTGGGAATTCCAGAAACCAGGAATGGGGTATAATGTGGGAATTACAGAAACCAGGAATGGGGTATAATGTGGGAATTACAGAAACCAGGAATGGGGTATAATGTGGGAATTATGGGAGGGTTTTAGGAGCTGGAGATGCTCTGGGCTGAGCTGGAGATGCTCTGGGATGGTTTTAGGAGCTGGAGATGCTCTGGG
>NW_026625091.1:3163-3802 GCF_030028575.1 Malurus melanocephalus | reverse complement strand
TGGGGTGGGGAAGGTTGGCACGCTGGGTTTTGGGGTGACCCCAGCCCTCGCTCCCCGCAGAGATCCGCTCCCCGTCCCACGTGAGCGGCCTGAACCGCTCGGCCTCGCTGAGCTACCACGAGCGCTCGGATTCGGCCTCGTCGCCCGTCAGCGGCAGCAACAACCAGCTGAGCTCGGCCGGCGGCGCGCAGTACGTGGCTGATTTCAGCGTGCGCGCCCTCACCGACCTGCAGTTCGTCAAGGTGAGCCAGCCTGATGGGAACGGGGATGGAGAGACCCTGAGAGGGATCACCGAGGGTGGGAGAGACCCCAGAGCAGGATTGGGGATCACCAAGGGCAGGAGAAATCCTGAGAGGGATTGGGGATCACCAAGGGTGGGAGAGACCCCCTGCAGCAGGATACCTGACAGCAGGAGAACCCAAGGGTGGGAGAGACCCCAAGAAGGATTGGGGATCCCTGAGGGTGGGAGAGACCCCTGAGCAGGATCCCCAAGAGTGGGAAAACTGGAGTGGAACCCCCAAGACCAGGAGGACCCCCAGAGCAGGATCCAGTCCCCCCAAGCAGGATCCAGGACCCCCCAAACAGGATCCAAGAGCCCCCAAGTGGGATCCAGGACCCCCGAGTGGGATCCAGTGCCCC
>NW_026625091.1:0-2005 GCF_030028575.1 Malurus melanocephalus | reverse complement strand
CGCATGGACAGTTGTCCCCAGTCCCCCGACAGCAGCGCCCCCAAAGCCGATCCCGGCCCGGCGGACAGAGCGGAGCCGGCGGCTCCCGCCGACGAGACCACGAGCCTGCTCAACGAGAGGAACTGCCTGAGCCGCCGGAGCAACCACAGTGCCCTGGAGAACTCCATCTGAGCGCGGCCGCACGGCCCCCGGGCCCGGGATCAGCCGGGATCAGCGCGGGGAGCGCGGAGCCGCCGTTCACCGCCGTTCATTCACCGCCGTTCATTCACCGCCGCCGGAGCGGCTCCTCACGGGATTAACGGAGACGGCGCGGGCGGCACGGCCTCACCGGCACCGCGCCGACGGCTCAGGGAGCTTCGGGTCTCGCTCGCCGCCGTGGGGAACCCCCGGGTGGGCAGCGGGACCCTTCGGGACCCTCAGGATGGGCAGCGGGACCCCCCAGGATGGGCATCRGGACCCCCCGGGCATCCCAACCYTTCCAGGACCCTCAGGATGGGCATCAGGACCCCCCGGGCATCCCAACCCTTCCGGGACACTCAGGATGGGCATCGGGACCCCCCGGGCATCCCAACCCTTCCCATCGGGGACCCCCGGGACCTGCTGGGATGGGCATCTCAACCCTTCCAGGACCCTCAGGATGGGCACGGGACCCCCCCAGAATGGGCATTGGGACCCCCCGGGCATCCCAACCTTCCAGGACCCTCAGGATGGGCATCGGGACCCCCTGGGATGAGCATCCCAACCCTTCCCATCTGGGAACCCCAGGATGGGCATCCCGACCCTCCCAGGACCCTCAGAATGGGCATTGGGAGCCCCTGGGATTGGTCCTGACCCTGCTGGGACACTTGGTATGGGCATCAGGACCCCTGGGATGGGCATCTCAACCCTTCCTATCTGGGACCCTCGGGACCTGCTGGGATGGGCATCCCAACCCTTCCAGGACCCCTCAGGATGGGCATCAGGACCCCCCGGGCATCCCAACCCTTCTGGGACCCTCAGGATGGGCATCGGGACCCCCTGGGATGAGCATCCCAATCCTTCCCATCTGGGAACCCCGGGACCTGCCAGGATGGGCATCTCAACCCTTCCAGGACCCTCAGGATGGGCAGCGGGACCCCCCAGGATGGGCAGCGGGACCCTCCGGGCATCCCAACCCTTCCGGGACCCTCAGGATGGGCATCGGGACCCCTGGGATGAGCATCCCAACCCTTCCCATCGGGGACCCCCGGGACCTGCTGGTATGGGCATCCCAACCCTTCCGGGACCCTCAGGATGGGCATCAGGACCCCCTGGGATGAGCATCCCAGCCCTTCCCATCTGGGAACCCCGGGACCTGCCAGGATGGGCATCTCAACCCTTCCAGGACCCTCAGGATGGGCACGGGACCCCCCCAGAATGGGCATTGGGACCCCCCCGGGCATCCCAACCTTTCCAGGACCCTCAGGATGGGCATCAGGACCCCCTGGGATGAGCATCCCAATCCTTCCCATCTGGGAACCCCAGGATGGGCATCCCGACCCTCCCAGGACCCTCAGGATGGGCATTGGGAGCCCCTGGGGTTGGTCCTGACCCTACTTGGACCCTTGGGATGGGCATCAGGACCCCTGGGATGGGCGTCCTGACCGTTTGGGGACCCTCAGGATGGGCATTGGGACCCCCCGGGATGGGCATCGGGACCCTTCCCTTCTGGGACTCTCAGGATGGGCATGGGACCCCTGGGATGGGCATCCCAGCCCTTCCCATCTGGGACCCCCAGGACCCACCGGGATGGGCATTGGGACCCCCCCGGGCATCCCAACCCTTCCAGGACTCCCCGGGATGGACATCCCGACCCTTCCCTTCTGGGAWCCCCGGGATGGGTGTCCTGACCCTTCCAGGACCCCCAGGATGGGCATCGGGACCCCTGGGGATGGGCATCCTGCCCCTTCTGGGACTCCCAGGATGGACATCCCGGCCCCTCAGGTCTCCCACCCCGCTTTGGGATGTCTCAGGATGAGCATCCCGC
>NW_026625090.1:16767-18637 GCF_030028575.1 Malurus melanocephalus | reverse complement strand
GTTTTGTGTCCCTGAGTCTGGCCAGTGATGCCATTGTCCGGCTTGGAGTGGCCAAATGACCTCAGGGGTTAAAGGCACGGCCCAGCACCCCTAAAACATCCCCTGAGTGCCCAGAGCCCAAACCCTGCCCTTTGTGGGGCCCATGGGTGCTCCCAGCACTGCGCTGAAGGAAATCTGGATGTGGCACTTGGTGACAAAGTTGGACTCGATGACCTCAGAGTTCCTTTCCCACCTCGTTAATTCTGGGATTCTGCAAGGCTCGGGGGTTAAAGACACAGCCCAGCAGCCCTAAAACACCCCCTGGGTGCCCAGAGCCCAACCCTGCCCTTTGTGGGGCCACGGGTGCTCCCAGCAAATCTGGATGTGGCACACAGTGATAAAATTGGACTCGATGACCTCAAATTTCCTTTCCCACCTCGTTAATTCTGGGGTTCTGCAAGGCTCGGGGGTTAAAGACACAGCCCAGCAGCCCTAAAACACCCCCTGAGTGCCCAGAGCCCAACCCTGCCCTTTGTGGGGCCACGGGTGCTCCCAGCAAATCTGGATGTGGCACTCAGTGACAAAATTGGACTCGATGACCTTAAAATTCCTTTCCAACCTCGTTAATTCTGGGGTTCTGCAAGGCTCTCTTCCCTGGCCCTGCTGCTCTCAATCTGCTGTGCAATCCCTCCCAAAGGTTTCCTCATCCAAAAATAACTGGATGAGGATTTTGGGTGCTATTTGGACGCCGCTCAGGGAGGCTGAGCTGAACTGAGCGGGGCTGAGCAGAATTGAGCAGGGCTGAATGGGTTAAGCCGGACTCAACGGGTTGAGCAGAACTGAGCAGAACCGAGCAGAGCTGAGCTGGGCTGAGTGGGGCTGAGCTGAACTGAGCAGGGCTGAGTGAATTGAGCCAGGCTGAGCGGGTTGAACCGGGCTCAGTGAGGTTGAGCCAGGCTGAGCGGGTTGAGCCGGACTCAGCGGGGTTGAGCGGGCCTGAGCGGGTTGAGCAGAGCTGAGCAAAGCTGAGCTGAGCTGAGCTGAGCCACGCTGTGCCCGCAGATGAGCCAGGCTGGGCAGAACTGAACGGAGCTGAGTGGGGCTGAGTGAATTGAGCCAGGCTGAGTGGGTTGAGCTGGGCTCAGTGGGGTTGAGCCGGGCTGAGCAGGTTGAGCGGAGCTGAGCAGAACCGAGCTGAGCGGGGCTGAGCAGAACTGAGTGGATTGAGCGGGGCTGAGCGGGTTGAGCCGGGCTCAGTGGGGTTGAGCCAGGTTGAACGGGTTGAGCAGAGCCGAGCAAAGCTGAGCTGAGCTGAGCTAAGCCGAGCCTAGCTGAGCCGCGCTGTCGCCGCAGACGTGCGCGTGGAGCAGTGCTACATGCGCTGGGACGAGGACGAGTGCACGGAGCCGCTGCCGGGCAAGTTCCGCATGGACATGTGCTGCTGCTCCGTGGGCTCGGCCTGGGGCTCGGACTGCGAGGAGTGTCCCCGGCCCGGCTCCAGCGAGTACAAAGCCATCTGTCCCCGCGGGCCMGGCTTTGCCAACCGCGGCGACGTGCTCTCGGGACGGCCCTTCTACAAAGGTGAGGGGAATTCGGGGGTTTGGGGGGATCTTTGGGCTCAGCCCCGCTGCTGACGGGGTTTATAGAGACCCCTCCCCGTCCCTAAACCCCGCTGACCCCACAGATGTGAACGAGTGCAAGGTGTTCTCGGGGCTGTGCACCCATGGCACTTGCAGGAACACCATCGGCAGCTTCAGGTGCATCTGCGGCAATGGCTTCGCTCTGGACGCCGAGGAGAGGAACTGCACAGGTGAGGGACCCTCCCGGGGATGGACTCGGGGCCTTTTTGGGGTGCTCAGCAGGGTGGAGGAGTCCTGGAGCTGATTTAGGG